>NW_027106871.1:982005-992207 GCF_000696795.3 Halyomorpha halys | reverse complement strand
CCACCAGGCCGATCTGGTATAAAAATAGATAAATAAATAGTCTGAAAAAGGTAAATTTATTTGCAAAAACCAAATTTCCTTTGTACGAACCAATCTAGTAATGTCAAGAATGTGCCTGATAGTGTTGGCATATTTCTTCAGTGCTGGATGATATGAGATAAGACTACTGTCTGAAATAGTCAATTTAGTGAAAACATTAGACACTTAATAATTTTTTCTTTTCCATGAATCAGGCAGAATAAACTCTCATGAATGCCTCCTTGATCTATACAAGATAAACATATAAGATTTCTGCACAACTTATGGATAATCATTTAGATTTTTATTTCCTTGCATCTAGAAGTAGGGAAGCTTTGAATTCTTGCAGGAACTTAAAAAATAAATATCGTCAGAATTGGAAAATTTTCACTCGCATTTTACCTTAAAAACGTTTAGAAACTAATTGGGTTCCGTATTTGTTCGCTTAATTTGTGTTAGGGCGTATTCGATCGAACCTTAATCCGATTTTGATTAGATTTTTTAGGGATCTTATCCCTCCTTTTTTTTCTGTATCACTTTAAAACAGAAAGCAATTAGTTGCATTATGCATTGTTACATAAATCGGAATATATACAGACCTTTTTCTACTTGGGCCATACTTGGGGAGGTACGTTATTGTAAAACGGGTCTAGTATCAAATCTATTTAGAGATCGTTTGTAGCTGAGTTAATTAAGGTGTTGCCTTAGCAATCTCAATCTAAAACGGTAGTAGGGAAAGATTGACTTTTAGTATGTGGTGGCCACACTTAATGAAATTTGACTCTCCCACTCTGGATAGAATAGGTTGGTTACCAGTTGGATAACCCTCCCCCTTCTCCTGTCAGTCAGATATGACCAAACATAGGATAAATAAAAAAAAAGGAACAAATCCATCAGACTCCCTCATCTACCGGTGATGGATGCAAGAAATTGTTGAAATGATAAGAACTGAAAGAATCTCACCACTTTGCAATTTATTTTGCATGCAAAATAGCTGGATTTCAAGTTAGTACCTGTCTAGGGTTATGGGGAGTTGAAAAACTTTAAGGAATAGTATTCTCATTTTTTATAAAAGGTATGTTACAAAAACTTCCATGACTTGTTCTTGGTTTAATTAACAGCCATTTTTTTATAATTTTTAAATAATATATATGTACATATATAAAATTTAAATTAAATTAAAAAAAAATTTAAATATCAATTAGGAATAAAAAGTATTTTAAAGATAGTTATTTTCAATAGGAAACTATTGTAATCAACACAGAAAAAAATATTAACTTACTGATCATTTGAGATTTTACATTTAATGAATACAATGTTTAGAATCAAGGAACCAAATATTTAAAAAATCTGTCTTTTCTCGAAAACTTGAGGACCGATTTCATTCCAGATACGGTTCCCATTCAGAACACCCAGGCATAATCCTAGAAACTCCTTATAAACATATGATGCTATTTCAAGATGGTAGCCCCTTCTAGTTTTCCTATACTCATACTTTGTCATTTATGGAGGCAAAATGTAAATTCTTTTTGAATTAGTTTTCCTAAACCTTTAAATTTTGTATAGAGTTTACATATCTTTCAACTAATTCACTTTAGCCAACATAATTCTTCACCCATCAACTTCATAGCTTCCAGTTTCGAAAAGAAACTTAATTGATTTAACAGGTACCTTTTGTAGTGTGTAGCAAGCATTTGATAAAGTTTGGTGGAGGACTCCATACAAACTGAACTTTGGTCTTATTTCGCAGCATTCACAGCTCTAGTATACTCAATGTAAAAATGGCAGATGGGATTTTTAGGAGCACTAAGGAGCATATTCACAGAGGCACATTTGACAACAGTCATTTTCAGCTAGCTCTGATTTATGAATGGTATAGCCAATAGCAACGAACATCCAGATATGAAGTCACTTTTATGCTCTGTTAAGGTCTGTGTCTTCCTACTTTTCTGAACCAACAAAGTTTAACCTGAGACACAAATAAATTCTTTGAATTGATGACTGATCCGGACCTCCCATATCAAAATAAAAAATTAACTTTTATTTTTAATTTTATTACTTTATCTCTTAAATAAAAGATCAGAATTACCACTTTAATAAAACAAGATTTTTGCTTACCTTCTCTGTTTTTTTTGTTTTGTTTTGTAGGATATCTAATCATGATTATTATGTGCTGCACATAACAAAATTCACTGAAATCGAACCATTACTAGAGAAGATGCAGGTATAGGACTTCTTAATTGGTTTACTTTATTCAATAATGAACCTTTGTAATCACCCAAGAAAAACTAAATTAAACCTCATTTCTTAAAACTTGAGGTTTTAGGTTTCATGATTGCAATATCCAATGATCAAAATTAATAAAATCCATTCCCCGTTGCTTTTCTCTGAAACTATTAATTTTATTTCACTAGGCTGATCTATTGCAGTATCTTGCTGAGCTTGATGCAGAATAAATCAATTGAACATTTCTTAGTACTAAACTATGTGATAATAGTCCAAAGAATAGATCAGATCAAGTCCCATATGTTTAATTTGTGTTCTTAATAATCTAATGGAGTATAGGCTTATTTTCATTTGATTCTCTAGTAACAGATTAAATCTTCTACCTGAGACATAACAAAATATTCCTTATAATTTTTTATTTTAAGACTCTTACTTGAAATATGGATAATTGTTATTCAATCATGAAAAGTGCTTAACAACTAAAAACAACTTATTTAATATGTATATGATTGTCTTTCCCCCCTTCCTGACTAGACTTAATAATTACAGATAAATAAGGGTTTTAAAAAACCCAAAAAACTTGGAAACACAAATTTGTTCCAGGCCACCATTAAAACTTTCCCATGGGGCCAGAGCTGTCCCAGAATAGCCAATATCCAGTCATTTAAACAAGATATTTGACATCTGTAATGTTAATTCAATATTTTGTATCATAATTTATACAAATAAAAAAAGTCTTCGTTTAGATCAAAATTTTGAAATCTTGTGCTCAACACATTAAAACTAATTGAATAGATTTTGATCTGAATGAATGACCGCAAAGCACCATTAGGGCATTAAGAAAAAGATCGAACAATTCATGAAACAGTACATTAAAAAATTGCTTTAAGTAAAATTTTTTTTTACATTATTAGTCTATTCATCCTTGATTCCTTTTTTAAAAGAAGTATTATTTGAGGTACAATTACTCTATTTTTAACATTATTATTTCACCTTAATGTTAAATACCACATTTGACATTCATCAGAGATAAACACTATAAAAAAATTATTACAACAGAAAATAAATTTTATTAACAATTTAATAGGTAGATATCAGATAGCGTTGAAGAATGAAAACCAACATAAAAGAACTAATAATTTTTAAGTACAATTAACTAGTATACATATAAGTGATTAGAGTAAATAATAAAAATAGAGCTGTATGAAAGCAATTCTTAGATTATACATCAGAACTTTCCTATCACTCTTCAATTTAAAAAACTCTTGTCTTAAACTTTATAGCTCTCCTGAATGATTTTTACAATTGTAACCTTATTTAACAATAATTTATCGGCCATTTATGTTTAACACCTAAATTAATTTTCAAATATGATTGAAAAATTAATGATCTTTATTTAAGTGTGAACACTTGGAAAGGCTAAATAAAATAAAAGATATTTATAAGTATATATTAGTTTAATTTTTTTTTTTAATTTAAGACATCAGTAAACTAATTATTGAAAACCTCAAAATGTTGTATTTAATACAAGAAATCTTACACATGGTAAATAAATAAAATATCTATACAATTATACAACCGAATATGCTTTATAAAATACCTGAAGGATTATGTTTCCATTTAATTCTTCATCTAAAAGCAAGTTGACGTAATTTTACTAGCAATATTGATGATAGTTCAACTATTATTATTCTTTAAGAGAAACAATACAATTATACTATATTTCCATAACTTGGTAGCATAAACACCTTTGGCAATAACAGGTGTTCATGACCATTTTTAAACATTATTTATTACATACAATGATGACACTGTTGTATTTTCACTAGATTTTTCTCTTATAGGGTTGAAACTGGAAATATAATCAATTTAAAATATTCAATAATACATATCCTCAACAAATAATATTAATAATGCAAGAAACAAATTTAAAATCAATTGAAATTACCATTAATTAATATAAAAGGCTGAGTTCGTATTTAGTATTCCAAACAGTGAACATTACACTTACAAAAACTTGTGAATTAAGACTTAAGTGAATTAGAATAGAAATAAAAAAAAAACTTTTAAAACAACAATCTTGAAAGAAAAGAGTATTACTGAGGGATCTTGACCACATTGCATGAAGGAAAAAATAAACTTATTTAAAATTTCTAACAATAACATACTTATAAACAACAAAAATTACATATAACATACATAAAAACTATTTATATAAGATGGAATGTAACTTTTATACAGTTAAAAATATACAATCTCAAAACTTGTGTACAAACCTTTAGTGGGAACCATAAAATGATAAAACCTGAAATGATGTTTCCTTCTTATTATTTTTGTTTAGATAAAATTGAGTTTATAACATAACAGAATGGTAGCAGATCAATTTCTATCCACAGGGTAAATAGGGATATAATTGTCAATTTTGGCGCGATGTTTCTGGGCTACGCATTCAGATATCCATACAATGTTTCTACATTCTTGTTCTTTTAATTTCAAGTAAGAATAAAATACTCCAAAATGAAATTGTTGCAGGAAAGCTTGTACATTCAGTTTCACCTAGAATAAGAACAAAGTAGCATTAAAATAGATCATAAGGGCTCACAAAATAAATATTCTTCCTTAATTATCTTTTGTACTATTATTAAACTTATGATAAAATATTTTATTTCTTATTTTCAGAATTAAAAAAGTGTAAGATATTATCTAGATCAAGCAATGGTTTCACATAATATAGTAACAACAAATTACTGTCTATTGTAGTATGAAATCTCTCTTCTTAGGTATGATACAATTGAAAATAAAAAAAACTTAAATGATAACATTTTTATTTAAAATATTCAGATGGATATGAAGGAACTTTAATTTCTGATTGCATAATTTTTATTAAAAGTTAAGATGAATTGAACAAGAGAATAAAAATTCTCTTCATTGAGAGAAAAGTATTGAAGCAAACATAAGTTAAAATAAAAATACTATATATATACAGTTGAAGTTTTTTTTTTCTTTTGTCTCTTCCTTAGCAATTGCTATTGCACATGTTCCAACACGATAAAAAAACCTAATTAAAATTAATAATAAAAAAAAACTTCCAACTATATTTAAATTTAACTATACTTAAATATTTAATAAATGCAGATTTTTACAGAGTGAAGTGTTAGATGTGCCTATTACTATTTCATCACTAATTCATGTACTAAAACTATAAAATCATTTTCCATTACACATATTTATAAGCTAAGTTCAAATTGAACTGCGATGATCTCAATAGACTGCACGAAAGTGTTTGACTCAGTGTCTCATGGTTTGCTATGAAAAACACAACAGGACCGCGAATTTCCAAGAAGCTGGAGAGACTGAATATTACAACTAACCCCAAGAAGACTGACTGTATTATTTTCTCCTTTCAGAACAATAAGCGCCCTCTACCTAAAGTCCATAAGGTAGCAGGGTACAAGAATAGACCAGCAGGGAGCATAGTTTATCCAGGGATCACAAGCGTCTGCTCCCTGCTGCAGCAAGAAGATCAAGCTGTTAGGACTAAGTCTTACAGGCTTAATCATCTATTAACTTCTCCTGATTTCTCCCTACACCTCACATTAACAAATTAATGATTTATAAATTGTGCTCATGCCAGCCCTGCTCTATGGAGCACTCTTGCTGACCAACATAGCACCAACAACAGCCAAGAAGCTCTAATAGTTTTAAAGCAGCATGATCAGACGCATAGTATGACATATTTCATTACCAAGAGCAAAGACTGACCACATACATACAACACTCGACTAACCAATGGTGTGACAAGAGTTCATCACGAGGAGGCACATCAAATTTTTTTATAGCCTTCGGCACTGCACAAACCCTCTCTTCAGAACATTGACTTGTACTTGAACTCTTGACCACAAAGATGGCAGATCCACTCAAACAGTCAATAGACTGAGGACAAGTTACTGAACCATTACTGACAAAACAAATCTGGTGTGCCCCGACACCATCAGACTAACACACAACACTACCTCTTATTCAAAATGTCTAATTTCTTCAGCCCCCTCTTAAAATGAATTCCCAATGCAGTAAAAGAGCTTCCCCTCAACCCCATACACCCATGGGGCTTAGAAGAAAAAAAATAATAAATAAATAAATGTTTCAAAAGGTAAGACAAGACTATCTCTCGGTTCTGACATGGTGTACATTGACTAATACTTGCTGTAAGTAAATGTTTAAATGGTAAGATTAAAGTCTTGAACATTTTTAATGCACAAAGTGCTGACCACATCAACACACACTTTATTGCATTGTTGGTTTCATAATTTGACGGAGTATTAGCAAACCACACAATCAGTTTTTTTACTTATTATCACATATAAATAAAATTGACTCAAAAATGTTAAAGTAATATTCCAGTTGTTCATCCACATTGCCTTTAAAAATGATGTAGAAAGTAAGGAAAGGTCTCATGTCATAGATATTGACCTTTGGAGGAGGAAAATCCATTTTAAAGGCTCTAAAATGCACGATTTTAGGAATATATTTGATGGTATAAAGATCACCTTTGTTTATATACATACACCACAGAATTTATTGAAATAAAGAGACTGAACTACTAATTTATAACATTAATACAGTTTGTGTAAAATTTTCGTTTTAGTGTGCCAGTATATCTTACTTTTGGAGCAAGATTTATAACTATTAAGTATACTTCTGCTGTATAATATTGTTGTATATAGAATAAAAATACACTGTGCACATACCAAAGATGGTTGGTATACCATGTCAAAAAGTGAAAATTTTGGTAAGGAAAAAAAATTATCACAGGCAGAAAATTTTCTTTAATGAAAATGCCAAGCCTTGCAGTGATGAGGAAGCATTGGGTCAGATCTGATCTTGAACATAAATGATGTGATAAGGCCAACAATCTCCATGATTTTTACCTTAACTAACCTATATATGGAATTTATAGTAAGAAAAATTATTGCGATCATGAAAAATTTCTAATTTAAGTTTTTAACAGAAATACACATTATGAGGTCCCCTCAGTCCAAATTACCAAGTGGTCTGTGAGCATGAACAGCCTAGCTAGAATATTAGCTTAAAACGGGAAGAGGAAACTTTAAGATAGTTAAATCGAGCAAAATTTAAAAAGTGTCTGAAATTGAAAAAAACAGTGTAAAAGAGGAGTTCATAATACAAAAAAAAGGCAATCCTTCCCACTCGGACCCGCTCCATTAAGACCTCCAGGGAGCAACAGCCCTATATCACTTTTGAAATATTTGCTTAAAACGGGAAGAGGAGACTTCAAGATAGTTTAATCGAGCAATATTTAAAAGAGTGCCTGAAATTGAAAAATGGCATGAAACAGCCCAGCTCAAAAATGAAAAGTCATAATAAGCAGTAATTACATATAATTTGTGCAGTATGAGACAGCAAATTTTTTGGTAAAATCAATCGATTAGAAACACCACTTCATAGAAGGTTTTTTTTTTTTTATACAATTTTCTCAAAGACAGATCAAACAATTTTGATTAAACTCGCCTTATCAATGTAGAATTAACTGGCCTTTAATATCAGCTAGGTCTTATTATCCTCATTGAAATAGTCTGACAGGGCTTAAATGATGAATTTCTGAAACTCTCCCTCCAAAGTAACTTTAACTTTGTTTATTTGGAAAAAATACTCATTATTAGTAACAATAAACAATGGTCAAATACATAATATTAAAGCTTTTTATGAATAACTAGCAGAGGAAAATATTAACACCCCACCTGAAAGGGAAGACCAAAGACCCACCCTTCCTCCCCCTCTCCCTGATCTTTCTCGATTGCTTTATTTACAACAGCATCATCATTCGTGAAACTGTTGTATTCTTGGCAAGAAGAAAATTTATATTTGTTAGTTCCACCTCAAGAAACCCTAAAATATAAATTTTATAGTAACAGAAAAATTAATATTTGTTCTTAATTTTCACCAACTCTGGTCTTAAGATTATTTTTCCACTTTAAAAATCACAAAAATAGCGATAACTGTAGGAGTCCAATCTATACAAAACTTGAGGATGTATGTAGGGTGGTGAGTGTAAGTTGTGTGATGCGCACATCACCCCAGATTTTTCTTGTTACTATTAATAAGAGGGTACTTACAAAAATAAATTATAACTTCTTCTTATATTCTTATCATTTGACAATCAAAAATTTGGCTGAGTGAAATAACACGAACACAGATGGAGTAATACACACCAAGTGAAATAAATTTGAACTAAACGAGCAACCATGATGTATAAAAATAAAGGTTATCATTTACATCACAAAAGCAACTACAAGTAAATAACTATTTTCTAAAAAATTGGAGTGAAATACAATTTTAAAATCAAGTAAATAAAAGTTATACCTCATGTTCAAAAAAGCGATCTTCAAGTGTTTTCTCACCAGGATTATTTCCAGCTCCATCAAACAAAGCATGATATTGCTATTAAAAAAGAAATAAAATAATTAATGAGACATTTAACATTCTAAAACAATGGAAATTCTTTAAGAATGCATTGTGATATTTTACCTACTTAGTAATGAATAAAAGTAACTAACTAATAGTTAATAGTAATTTAATTGAAAATTAAATCTTTCTGAATAATAAACTTCTAGTTTTTGATCTTTAAAAAAAAATTTCTTATTAAACTAAACCATTTTCCAGCACACTTGAGTCAAAGGAAGTCTGGGTTGAATCTTGCTCGCGATGTACGACTTATGTGGCAGCATCACATAATAAGTGTTAGCCTTGAATAAGTTGTTAGTTGCTGCTCTTCCTGACCTTGTTGGAGTACTACCAAGTGTAAATTCCCATCGACCATAAATCAACTCAAAATTAAATTAAATTGGATTAAATTTGTTACATAAAAAACATTAAATAACAATGTTTAACAAATAAAAATTTGTTAAACAAAAATCTAAACCATCCCAGTTATAATTTATTTTTCTACTACTCATAATTTCGAATACATCTAACCACAAAAAATAATTTTATTTCTAACAGGTACTTCTTCAGGAAAAAACAAGCCTAGAAAGGTAAGGCTTAACACTAAAATAAGGTATTTAATTAAATTAAAAAACAAGGTTTAAAAAAAGCCCCAAGAAAACTGGGATGAAGAAGTAAGGAAAATGTTTGAAAATAGCCAGTTAAAAAAAAAGAAGGCCAAAACGTGGATGTTTATATATATATGCAAAAAATGAAGTTGTTAGAAAGTGAAAATAATAAAAAAAAAAAAGTATTCTTAAACAGTTTTATTTCTTACGATTGTGAGTTTAATGAGATTCTGTAAACATTTTTTCAATAATTTTGGTCGATAATTAATAAATTCAAAAAATTTACCTTATAATAATCAGCAACAGCTTTTACTTGTTCATAATCATCAGCTCTGGATAATGCAGAAAGTCCATCAGGGTACAAAATCCCACAGCGTGGGTAAAGTTTAGAACGATCATCTTTAGTTAACTCAGTTCCAAATGAATTAATAGTGATAATAAATGCACGCCTATCAGCTTCGAACTACAACAAGAAAATCATTTTTTTTTTTTAAATACTTGTAAGAGAAGTTGTTTTCAAACTCCTTGGTCTGACAAAACACAGGAATTATTAAAGGAAATTTAGAGCAGTCCTATTATTATTATTATTTTTATCAGATAGTAAAAATATATAGGATTTAAAATAAATGGAAAAAAATAAAGTTTTTGGAGCAAGGAAGCTAATTCTCAAACAACAATAACATATTCAAAAGAAAAGTTATTTTGTAATTTGGATATAAAATGAGAACTGAATTAGTCTATCACCACCTGATCTTTAAATAAATGGGCACATTGCAGTAAATTCGAACAGAGAGTCATTTTCATCGGTTTTTCATGTAATTTACAATTATGATGATCTGGAAAGGATCACTTTAAGGACGACAATATTAGAGTGTTAAAAGTATTAAG
>NW_027106871.1:960550-981955 GCF_000696795.3 Halyomorpha halys | reverse complement strand
CAATTTTTGAACTAATTACACAAATATAACAAGTTATTTTACTTGCAGTTTTCTATGACATTTTAATTTCAAAGATAATATATAATATAAATCATCAAATACATACAGCAAGTATTTCACACATAGTATCTGCAGTAGTTCCACCCAACTTTTTGCAGAAATCATAGAATGCTTCAAGATAAGCTTTGTAAAGCGTGTTTCTTATGATTTCAATGTTCATTTCATCAAGATCTTGTTCACTGATGCAATCCACAAAAAAAGGTGCTATAAAACAAATAAAAATTAGTTGTGTTACAATTAAAAAATGTCAAAATAAATATCAATAGCCAACAATACCTAGTGGAGTATCGACTAAAACAGCATTATAAAGTTCTGCAGGAGTAGCTGCAACATGGATAGCTTCCATTTGTTCAAAGCTACCAAGAGGATGGCACTTTGGAATAAGTTCAGAAATAGGGCGCTGATGTAAAGTCCCCGTAATCAAAAGTATAATGTTATCGATCATATAACTGTACCTGAAAGACAAAAAGAGTTAAGGAATCAACTGTTTACAAGATTAAATAAAATTGATCACTTGATTTGTTTAAAAGACCATGTACATTAAAACAAAACCTGAAAAAAAAAAAACAATGCTATACAACTAGAATGATATTAGAATATTTATCAATGTCTTTGATTCAAAAAATAAAATTTGATATCAAATTTTAATCAAACTTTATCCTGGAAACCGCATATTGCCCAAATTTCCATAGCTACCTTAACCTTAAAGCAATTCAATAGGATCCGTTATCTCATTCCACTTAAAACTCGCCAACTCTTTCTTTCCTCTCTTGTTTTACCCCACTTTGACTATGGTTGCCTGGTATATGGTGGACTCTTGGGTAATTTTGAATCTAAACTTAAGCGTCTTTTGAATTGCACAGTACGATATATTTCGATATCTTTATAATACAGATGAAAGTATACCAACATATACTGAATGTGCACGAGATAATGTGAATTCAAAAATAATTTAAATGCCACCATAGATGCAATTCATTAAAATTAAGTAAAAAATATAATAGTTTTAGAGCCATACAAAGCATTTAAATAAATAAATTACAAATTTTTAATTAATCTTCTGCTGAACAAGTAGATTTAAAGTAATCTAGCAGACACATATATTTATGAATCAGAGAAATATTAATATTCCCTTTCCTATGATTGTATTAGTTTTAAAACACCAAACGATTTTTCCTACATCTTTACCGATATTGTCAATAATTTAGGTCAAGGTAAAAGAGTATATTGATAATCTGAAGAACATACAATAGCAAGATCATATTTAGACAGTAAATATAAAATTAAATAACAGCTTTAATTTAAGAGTAGAGTATGGAAATGACACAAATGAACTAACTGAGTGAATAACAGAAAAGTGACAGCAGCTTTGAACAAAGAAGTGATAAATTAGTATTAATAATTTAAATACATTACGTTATAAAATCAAGAAATGTTGAAAGAGGTTCCACAGCTTGATTTCTCATGTGCTGAAATTCAATGACCAGTTTTTCTCTCAGTTTATCATCAATGACAGATACTGACAATGGACTAGGTTCATTAGCCAAAAAACTTCCATAGTCAGTTCCTTGAAGATGTAACTTTAAATCTGAAAACAAATTCTTAATTGAAATGAACATAACTATCCAAACTATTAAAATATTTTAAAACAGTAACTTTACCTTCAAGAGATTCACACTGGACTAAGTTTAAATAATCTGTATTTTTTAAAATACCACATTTAAAACCACGACACAGTCCTTCTAAATACCCTCCATCAATATTAAACATAAATCCCATCATATTGTCGAAGGAATTTCTGCAACTAACTCAATAACAAACCCTCTTCGGAATTAAAAGGACTCGCCCACTTTTAGAGGAGAACCATATGATCGGTTGTTAGACCAGACAGCAAAGATGTTCTCAGGAATAAGAAGAAATAATGTAAGTATAAACTTTGGGAAATACAGTATTTAATTGTTTTTCGATATCGGCTTGTTCTTCTAAAATTATTTCTGTTATTCAGATAAATATTAAAGTTTCATAACATTTACGGTAGTAATTATTTTCTTCAGTAGTTGGTATACTATTAAGTTTCAACTGCCCTTATAAAAATTAAAGTTAGTCAAAATATAATATGATTTTTTAAAAATTCTTTAACCGTTATATTTTGTTGAGTATTGAGTTTGTTGTAAAGGAATTTTTTTTTATATCATTGTTGGCTGAACATAGCGTCATATAGTTCAAGATGGCCTCCATGAATGAAGTCTGTTTGTTTTGCTATGTTAAATCGTAACTGTTATAGTTAGTGTTATTTATTAAATTGTTCTAAGCATTAATTCTTTTAAGAATGAAGAACTCTTTCGAAAACATTGATTTCGTGAGTTGTTGAGTGGCTGTTATTTTTGTGGAAAGTTACTCAACTCAGCTACTGAGTGAAATTGTGTTCCAAATTAGATTCTTTTATTAATCAATGGATAGTGTGTTAAATTGCTTGATAACCACGTCAAATTTATACTTCTTCTTTAAGGTATTACTTGGCAGTTGTTTTACCCTTTATTTTATTATTTTCTATCTATCAGCTACTGGTGTTACACTTACATGACTCTTAGTTGTTAATGTATTCTTAATACTAGATTCTGTTTAATTTTATTCATCCTTTTATGTGTAGTTTAACTCATTTTGTCTAATAATTATGTTTATTTTTAATAATTTTCAGGGTTTACTTAAAAGTATGTAAAGAAGTGACATTCCTTGGCTCCATGGGTAACTTGTTTCTTGAAAAGGAAATTTATACAGAAGTTGGATAGTAGTGAATTTTTCTTCAGGAAAATTAATGGTGTTGACAAAAAGCAGAGCTGCGCCTGTCGCAGGAATGGATGGTCCTGTGAAGAAAAAAGTGAAACGATCTGATGAAGAGAATAATTCAGACTTAGAATCATTACAAAAAAATTTGTTGGGTCAGTGTTTGTGTTCTATGCCAGATAGTGTTTTAAGAAAGCCATTTCGTAGCTTGAAAATCCTTCATCAAGATGATGGACATGGATGTTGTACAGCGTACATTGCCAATTGGAGCAGGGATCGGACTCTTTTATTTTTGAGTTCAGTTCAACTCTTGTGCGAGGTAGCTCTTAAACAAAATGCTCGTGGATTGGTATGTTCGAGGATTAGTGATGTGTGTGATGCACTTATCAGAAATGAACATGGGTTGGTCGATTACTTAATAGAATTATCTGCTCATTCAGATAGATTTGTTAGTTTTGCTTCAGGTCGTGCCTTATCAGCATTCTTCTTAGTGTCTAGAGCCCATGTAGATCCAAGGTGGTTGGATCGCTTAACAGATAATGCCTTATCATCATCTTATCCAGAAACAACCCATCCACAGAAAATGGCCTTTTCTCTGGATGTTATCAAAAGGGTTACTGAATGGAAAGACTGTGAAGAACACCCTTTAGAAGATAAGGATTGTCAGCCACCTCCATCGTGCCATGTCTTAAGTGTAAGTGATCCTGATAGTTTAGATAGTAGTCAGATAAAGTGCCTTTGTATCAAAGCCCTAGAAGCAAAGTGGCCTGCTGTTGTAAATAGTTTTGATAGAATTCTTAGAATTTATCCTACTCAGCATGAATCTACAGTTGTAACATTTCTAGGTCTTTGGGAAGCAATAATTTCAGTGAAGGCCAATCTCTCAATTGTTGACACAAAACCGTTCTATGCTCACCTGGCAAATTTTGTTGCTTTACTTAATGCTAGTGTTTCACCAATAGTTTGGAGGCATATGCTGGATTTATTTAACGAAGTATTGTGCTATGGAAGTACATTGGCCCTTCAAGATATTTTGGCTGAAGAACCATGCTCATTGGCTCATCTTATCGTCAGAAGTGTAAAAGATTGGAGATTGTTGGAAACCATTCCCTATAGAGGAGGTAGTGGTAGATTTGGAGGTGGTACTGGTGATGGTGATAGACCTCTTCTACAGAAAGCAGTACTGCTAGTCTTGAAAGCTGTTGCTGTAACTGTCAAAGAAACTAGATGTGAGAGTTCAAGTGATAGTTCAGTAGCGTCAGAATCAGAAGATGTTGATGCTGACATGGCAGTTATTGAGAGGAGTATTCGAGAAGTTTTGAGACAACTTGATAATTGTGTAAAAGCTCTATTACCATTTCACCCTGAAACACCTCTCGCCCAGTGGGTTGTTCAGTTGTTTTCTGATCAGGATGATGCATTAATTGAAGGAATGGTGTGTTGTTTGGACGTGAGTGTGGGGCTTTTCCACAGAGAGAATGCTTCTCAAGATCTTAGAAGAGCACTCAGTCCTGCTATTTCATTGGCTCAATTTTTGCGGACAGTGTCCCATGGTTCTGATGTATTATTAGATTATCTTGTGTCTAACGAAACCTGTTTCCTGTTATATCTACTCAGGTTATTAAAATATATTCGTCGAAACTGGATAGAATTTGCAACTACCTGTGGAAATGAACTCAGTGACATAATGAGCGTATTTAGCCGCTTGCATTTGGCTATTGAGAGGCTTATTGCACGGTCATTATTTCCATACAACATCAATCCTGTTTTACGACTACTTGAGAAATGTGAACAGCTTTATGAAAATATTAATGTTCAACAATTTTAAAGTATTACACTCTAATTATTTTAAATAGAGCGTTTGAGTGCAATTTTAATAATTAAACTTGGTTGTGATAAATAACAATAACTTTATTGTAAGATATAAAAATGTGGATATAAATACAAATAAGTATATATCCATGTATAAATTTTATTCTTTTCACATGGAAAATATACATATGATTATGTATCTATTTCTGGTATGTATCATTTGGATACATTCTCTTGTATTTTAATTTACATAACATAAAATTTAGGCATATATATTTATAAATACTAATTTACTACCTTTTCAGTTTTTTATACTAAGTAAAATTATTTATTATTCAAGTACAATCTTTAAACAATAGTTACCTGCATAATGTAGATGATCAGCTATAGAATGATTGTTGGACCAATTTGAAGAAATTGTTACTTGATTATTTTACTGTACATAAACTAATTCCATGACGTATTTATTTATAAGACTGTAGGTAAAATTATATATTATAAAAATGAAAATTTGTAATTATGAAGTTAATATTGTTTTATAATTAAATTTTTTATCTACAATTATTGAATTTTTGTTTCTTAATTCTACCTTTTTCTTCTTTCCTTTTTTGTTAATGTAGTGTCGTCAGTACTTAAAACAACTGTGTATTTTAAATTTCTAAAAAATCGATGAATAATTTATGGTTACTTTTATGTTGATGTTCATTTTTGTGAATAAATGTTTTTTTTTACTAACTTATTTATTCATTTTTATGAAATCTTATGTGGTTACAAACTTTTAGATTATTAGTTATATACTGGAAATGTGATGATCTTAGTTTTTTTACTACTACTACTACTTACATATATTTGGATAAATTGTTCTCATATTAAAACACCTATACTTAAATAAATTTGTCAGGAAGTATATAACTTTTCAGTATATAGCTAATAATCTAAAAGTTTATAACCACATAAGATTTCATAAAAATGAAAATAAGGCAACCACATGCCATCATCGATGACATGTCCGCCTTCAGCGGACCTGGCAGCCTATCTTATAATGCCACACTGGCAAAAGAAGATATTTTAGATTGCCTATCATATGTACATATATTTTCATTTGTATATATTTATTTGTTTGTTTTTATTTTCTCTAGGAGGTCAGAAAAAAAAACCAAATATAATATTAACATGAGTTAAAATGGAGAGAAGATATGCTGGCGATGCTTTCACTTATTTTATTTTAAATAACCTAATGCTAATGTAATATAACTATATGTAGTAGAATAAATTAATAGAAGTTGAAGAGTGGTTTTTAATGAGATTTTTTTTTTTTTAATTCTTGTCCTTAAATTTTTTTTGTCTTGAATAGTATAAACGGAATAATGAATGTTTTTTGATGTACAAGGTTATTTATGTTACGTTAGGTTATTCATCAAAAATATTTGTAATAATTAATCAATCTCCTATAATTCTACAGACCATTTTTATTTCTAGAATTGAGAAAAGTCTCGTGCAAACTTGGATTTATCATGTTTTTTAATTAATATACAATCTATAAAAATATATTAAGCATAGATCTAATTACCTTCTTCACTTCAGCTTGATACAGACCAAAAGTGATAATTTATTTTTTACATTTTGTGTTGTATTTTTAATTTGTTTTAGATTGCCTAATCTATTTCCATATAAATAAATAAGTTCAGTAATAAATACTTATGTATGGAATGTGTGATATGATATAAAAAGTTTACTAATTATGTTACTAGGTCTGATAGATCCATCTGTAGCATTGTGAGCTTAAGGTTTAATAATGCAAAGGATCTTAAGTCCACATTATACAAATTAATACACCAAAATTGTTTTTTATAATATACTTTAATAAAATTCTATTTTAAAAAGTGTTTTGGGAATTTAAAGTAGTTATTTTTGATCTATCATTCATTAATTATTATGAAACATAATCTTTATTTGGATACGGGTACAGGTACACCAATCAGATTTAGTAGAACTGTAAATTTATTTTTCATTTGTGAAATAAAAAAAAAGTTAATTCAATATTTCAAAGTAAGGAAAATCAAATTAATGTTTATTTTAAAGTAATTAAATTTTTTTTTTTTTTTTTTTAAATCATCAGGGTTATGAATGAAATACTGTCATTGAAAAGTAGTTGTTATTGTTTGGAGTGTTTCAATGTGATTTACATGGTGAACTATCACTCATGTATATTTGACAATATTCTTAATGTTTTTGATATGGCAAGTGATTTTAATTTTAAATTAAATGTTAATTACTCAGTGGTCTCTTCCGCTTTCAACCAGGTAGGATTTTACAATGTAACTTGGGAATAGTATCAAACATATAACTATGTTTGAATAATAGAATCTGTCCAGGCTTACAATAATCAAAGTTTGATAATTAATATTCATTTCAGCTGAGAACATTTATACAAATGAGAGATCAATTTTTAATCTCACATTTGATAGTAGTAACTTGAAGGAATCACAATTTATCAGACAATTGAAATTTAGGAATATCATGAAATTAAGTGAAGTAGTAATTCATTTGAACTTGTTTGTGAATAACATATAATAAATCTATTAATTATTCTTAATCTTTAAAATAAAACCATATTTCTTGTTTTTAATTAAACATTAATTATTTGGTATTTATTCCTAACATTAATAATATCATTTAGTTTTAATAAAATACTAAATGATCGTTGTAATCATAAATAAAACCAGTTTTTCTAGGCACAAACATTTAAGATTCTATTTATTCCATGCCACTATAATAATACCAAGTAATGTTTAATTAAACAATTAAAATTGAATCAAGTCTAAAGATATTAATACAAACTGATAAATTATAAAAGCTTATCTTTAATTGCAAAAAAAAAAACTTGTTTTGTATAATGATATCCATTTTTACATATACAAGAATAGATTGAAACTAATTTTCTACTAATTCAAGATATGTAAATATCGAATTTGACTTCTGTACCAAACTTTCCGCCAGTTGCCTATCCCAGTGAAAAATATGTGTTAATTGAAATACCTTCCAAAAACTCAAGCCTTTTTACAATTTTTTTTTTTTTATTCTTAGCTTTCATAAAGCTTGCAAATTAGAAGTAGTGTAGATACGCCTGTTGGGTATATTTTGTTTAATTAAAAATGTTGTATGGTATTACTCAAAGCCATAGGCATATTGATGGAGCATCATGCATCATTATGATTTAATTTTTTTTTTATGGTCCTCAAAAATAATTCTACACATGACGCTGACTGTTCAAGATATATGCCACTAGTAAGACTACAAATTTTTTGAACTCAAAAATAAAGCTCTAAGGAATTTATTCAAGAGATCTATTAAAAAATCCTTCTATGTATGAGATGAATATTTGAAAATGTTTTAATTTGAGGAGGATAAGTCATCAGCGGAGGTTTGTTACCACCTAATACCTCTGTATCTATGTGTACATACAAACGCTCCTGACTTTATACATTGATGATATTGTATAATGTTTGGATTGATATAATAGATAACTATATATAAACAAAGTTTTCAGTTCAATATAATCATCAAACAAATCAAAAATTAATAAGTATTCAAATGTAATACTTAAAATACTAAATGATCGTTGTAATCATTATTGGATTATTGTAGAGTCATTTAATAAAATAAAAAATGACATCTCTATATAATTTTGCTATTTTCATTTTAATTAAAAATAAAACCAGGCACAATCATACTATTTGAAATATACAATATTCAATCGAGTATGTAGTATTGTATATTGGTATGCACAGAATATTTTCCCCATTCAGTCAATTATCAATAATTTCCTGCCAGCCTTTAAACTTTTATTGAGGTGTTTTTGAAGTATTTTTAAAATTTAAAATAAATCATTATTTTTTTACTTACTGATGTTCATGTAACTGTGCGAATAAAATTATATTTAAATCTATTATTTAAAAATATGTGACAAAATAGTAGCTCATTACATGTGAGAAATAGAAGCAACTCTCTGATGTGTGTTCACTCCTAGTTTGATTGGTTATTTCCCCATTTTCTTTTTTTAGTAAGAGAAAATAAAGTGGTCCTCTTTGTTAATAATTTTCTTCAGATTCACCCATATTTTTATAAACTGATTATTACTCTTACATAATCAGTTCTTTTGTTTCATGTCCTAAAAACTTTTCTTAAGTTATCAGTTAGCAGCATCTTTTACTAACATAAGTCCATGTAATAAATACATTTTTTTTTCTTTGAATTGTGCATTGTATTCTTAAAATGTATATTATGTATAGCCAATATTAAACAGAAAAGAAGGAAGGCTCTAAATGAGGGTTGCCAACTCTAGAAGTTTCTCAAGAATTTATCACAGTTATACACTATATTTAAGAACTTGGGGAAAATCCTGAGTTTTTGCTGTTTTTATTTTCTTCAATCAAATTTTTTTTTTTTCAATATTAGATTAATTGCATAGCTTCTCTGTAGAACATGGGTTGTTCTTCAATTTAGGTGCTATTTCAGTTACAGAATATTTTAAGAATGAACAACCATTAGAATATTAATAATTTTTTTTTATGTTATTATCTTTAAGGCCAACATTCTCTTTTCCCTTTGAAGTTCTAATCATTAATTGTTATTTAGTTCTAAAATAATGAAAAGATAGGAGACCTACCTTACAGATAGGAAAAAGAGAGTTTGTTCCCTAAGCAAGGAAATAAACGGTGATAGGAAAAAAAAGTAAGTGGTAAATATGTTACATTTGAAAATTATGTTAAATTTAAGAGTATTGGCAGATTAAAGAAAATAGGTAAACAAGAAATAATAAAAAATAGGAGGGAGAAATAAAATAAATAGAGGTACAAAGGTATGTAACTTATATAATTACATAAACATTAATGTAAAGGATAATGAATGTAAGTATAAGTTGGAAGTAACTTATGAATATATAGTGCAGATATAATATAAAGTAATAAAAGTAAGCAGGGGGAATTTAAAAACAGAAAATAACTGGAAGTAAAGTTACTTCTGAAATGCAGAACATGGATTCAAGAAGAATTAAGGAGGTTTAATAAGGTATAAGATCTGTAGCTATGTCAGCGTGGTACAATCTTTATCAACTTTATTGTTCACGGATTTCTGTGTTAAATTGATATGAAAGAATTCCAAAATGAGGTATTTTTAATGGTTGGGATTAGTAGCAAGAATTTATGTAGGGCTGCAGTTAAAAGAATGATTGAGGTTTAAAGTGTGTTCACAGGCAAAAGGGTTACAGGAGTTGATAGAAGTTTTGTGCTGGGAAATAAGATTTTTAGTTTTGCAGATATAAAAAGAATTACAACTAGGGATAGAATAGGGAATCCTGTAAATTTCATTGGAACTGTGTAAAAATAGAATAGCGTCTTTTAAATAAGAGAAAAGGTAGGAAATTTTGTTGTGGGAATTGAGGCCAAGACATAAGGTAGGAATATTAGATTCTAAAGATTTTTGTACATTATTAGAAAGAATGGGGATGTACGAAAGGGACCTGTACTGAAAAAGAGGTGGAGTAGGTTGAGAAGAATTGAGGACAAGAAGAACTGAAGTTATAGGGTTGATGTAAGAGTATAAAAGTTAGTTAGTCAAGCTAGATGGGACATTGTTGTTAAGTAAGACCTGTTTAATATGTTTGATTTTTTGGTTATAAGGATGTTGGGAAAAATACTATAATTGAGTCTGCCAGAATAGGTAGGTTTGGTATACCAATCAGTGGATAGGGAGCCATCGGGATTCCTAATGATAAGTAAATCAAGAAAAGGGACCAGTAGGCCCCTCACCTCTGGACTCAAAATAGCTCCTTGAATGGACAGCTCATATGTAATATTAAACATAACAGGTAACCTTAAAATACCAAAGGTAGTAAAAGGTAAGACACAACAGGAATTACTTTTTCTTTTTTCACAGTAATGCACTTACTAATTCACTTTTATTTCTGTTTTAGAGGGTTCAAAAAAAAAAAAGAAAAAAAAAAGGTAGAGAATGTTCAATTTCATGTTCAACAGACTAAATCAAAGGCGAGGGTGGTAGGAGTAAGAGGCTGATAGGATTTCGACTATAATATTTTTTCCAACATCCTTATCACCAAAAAATCACTGTTGCTGAGAACCATATCCACTGATCCCTTTCTCTTTCTAACCCTCAATATCACCAAACCAACACACAACATATTAAACTTACATAACAACAATTTCCCAACTAACTTGACTAACAAACTCTTTGACTCTTACGTTAACGCTATTATTATTATTACTCTAGTTCTTCCCGTCTTAACCCGCTTGACCTCTTTTTCAGTACAGGTCCCTTCTGTATTTACTCATTCTTTCTGACAATGTACAAAATTCCATACAATCAATACTTTGATATTTAGTTGTAGTAGTGGATCTTGATCTCAGAAAACTAAAAGCATTAGGCTTCATCCTAGGAATAAATATAAGTTTATTTTTAACTTTTTTCATTTGGAAAACGTTTGAGAAACTTCCTAATAGATGAGAACATGGAACCAACTTTATCCTGCTAACCAAATAGTTCCTGAGAAAAAAAGGAACTGTAACATCCACTTTGATTCCCTTACTTCTCCCCAACCCTCACCTGTACTTAAGGGTCTTCTTTAATTTGAGAACTGTAAGAAATATTGACTTTAATTATTTTTCTGTTGAATCCAAATCAGTGTAGCTAAAGGTAAGAAGGAAAACAACTAGTGATATTGATCTTTATCCTGCTTGTGATGTAAATAGATGAAGTGGTTGGCAATATAAGAAGATACTCTAAAATTCCTCATCCATCTTCTTTGATTGCTGCCTTGTATTCTTGGCTATAACATGCATTATTTAATTCGACGATGATCTCAATCGTTTTTTAACTATGAGTGTTTTATCGTGTTGCAATCTCCCATCCTAAACTGATAAAATTCAGGAAGAAATCTAAAAATAGAATAACAAAGGCATTGTAATTGCTACAAGTGGCTTACATTCATTAAAGCAGTACGTGGTTTCAATGTTCTGTCATCAGTGTGTTTCGTGATTTCAAAAATTTGAAACAAATGATAGCTACTTAAAATGAATGAATGAATGAAAAATAGTTTATAATTCTGCGACTAGACTTTAGAACAATTATAAGGTTACACAATATATTGACCAAAAACAACACAACCGCAGTTAATTACAATCTGCATTATTATTGCATATCAATAATTTGAATTACCTATATGTGCGTTTTATTTCCCACTTCTTCCATTATTGTATTTTTATTAATATTCATTTTGTACTTATATTTACTTAATAGATTTTCATATTGATTTTATCATTTTATTAATTGATCTCATCTTACTTAATTTTAATGTTACTCTTCCCATACAGCCTTTATCTTATTATAATACTTGAACTATTCATGTCTGTTAACACTATTTATGTACCCTTATGTTAGTTATTTTCTAATCATTCTATATATCCTTTATTCATTGGTTGTTATCTTGGTTTTTGTTCCGCACCCCCTACCATCTTCTCATTAATATTATCCACGGTCATCGATCTTCTCATCTCTATATTATCTATACTATTATAATATTGGTTCAGTTTGGAGAAACAAAAAGTGGTTAAACGGGAGGATTTTAAACAAGGAAAGGGTTGTTACATGAAATGGTTGAGGGAATAGAGTTCCAGTGGGAAAAGCAGCTTTGGTAAAAAAGGATTTGTCAAACACAGCAGCTCGTTAGGTGGAGGGAAGAATGTTACCTAGTAGTATAGAATTGAATTGGACATTTGAACCAGGTTTGGTAATAGGAATAGACAATAAAATATTATGTAGTATAATATTACAATCATATATCAATAATAATAGTTGTAAGGTGTAGATAGTTGAACGTAGATTACTGATTGGAGAAGATGGTCGGGGGGTGCGGTCAGCAAAGAACAACATAAATAAACATATTTTTTTAATATCAACATTTTTTGTTTATTTATGTTTTTCTGTGCTGACCGCACACCCCGACGATCTTCTCCAATCAATAATAATAATAATATTGCATTACATAATATAGAAATACTAATCAAAATATTAGTGGACACATTTAATTTATTTAAGCATTGAAATCAGTAGGGTAGCGTAGAGAAGAAGGGGGCCATATTTCACAATCAATAATAATACCTCGTAAAAGTTTGAACCAATTCATTTTATGACTTTTTTATTAGTAACTTGTACAATATACGATAAATCTGATTGTTCTTGCCAAAAAGTCCTTTTGAATTATTATATTTTAATTTAAATTACCCAAATAAGGGTTGGCAAAATTTTCCTCCGACATCCACTCTACAACCCTGACTGAAAGCAAACAGAAAATATTGTAGAAGGCCAGAGAACTTGAAATACCGTCAAAACGATGGGTTTTATTTTATTACTTTTTAAAAATAAATTTCTATTTGGATGTAGATATAAAAAAAAAAATCTGTTAGCATGATAAAAAAATAAATAAAATAAAAATAAATTATTATATCTGTTTGATGTTTTAAATTTATCATTTCCCCGAAATCATCCTCACACCGCGCAGTGGTAGAAGAGGGGTTGACTATGATGATGATGATTTCCCCGATAATATGTTTAAAATGACATCACAAAGATGTGATGATACGATCATCCAGGTCAAATTATTTTGGAAAATGTCGTAAGTGATATTTGTTAGAGAATGGTCTCGAAAAAATGAGTGTGTGGCGGCACCAACTGAAGGATTCATATTAAAATATATAGGAATATTTATGACGATGAATAAAATAATCCCTGAATTAAGATATTATTGAAGGCAATAGGTCTTGAATACCTTCAAGTCATTAAGGTAAAGAGTTTCTAATGACAAATACATCTTCATATTAAAATTTGCAGTTAATTTAGAAGATCGTTAAGATGCGTTTACATAAGTGGTTCTCGACTCGTCTGCGGACTACCAAGCCAAGGGTGTATCACACTCTCTTTCGACCTGGGAAGAAAAATAATAGGAAAAGAATCCGTTACGTGTATCACACATCTTTCATTTTTAATCCGAAAGACCGTGACAAAAAAGATGATTTATTTCATAATAAGGTTTAGCCATATGAAATAGTCCATTGCCCTGAAATGCAAATCTATATTGCATGTAAAACTGCTGCAATAAAAATATATGGCCGAGTGAATATGATATAGCCCAAGAAACTAAGCAAAAAAAGATTCGATAACAGAATAATCTAGTTATTATGATTTTGATCTATTTGATCTATGTGTTGTTTGGATTTGGATTAGTATTAAAAATCCAAATTTTTGACCTCGCTGGACGGCAGGATTTTATTATTTTATTCAACAAATATCCTAAAATTGTCATTAATTATTCAGCCCATACTCTATATCTTGAAATATACTATACAGCACGAAAAACATTATGCACGCCTTTTTTTAAAAAAGTAAATCGAATTAGCATTTAAACTGCTCTTGTATGTTTAACAATATCTGAGATACAGTTTTTCAAAAACAGCAAAAGATGACTCATTTTCAACAAACGTAGCACAACGTCAAAATTTTGCAAAAATATAATATGTATTAATTACATAGCCTAAATATTAAAAGATGATTATCAGTTAAGTTGATTGATATCAGGTATGTTTATCACTCAGGGAAGGATAAAAATATTATGACCAGATCAGTCAAAAATGAACCATCTTCCGAAAAATTTGATATTTCACGAATTATTAAACATACAGACATGTCTGTAAGTACTCAAAATGTAGATGTTTAAAAATAAATCGACTACCTAAAACAAATTATGCATAATGTTTTCATGAGGTAGATAGTTTCCAAAATATTTAGGATTTTTTTTCGATTGTCTGACGAGCTTAAAAATTAAGATTTTTAATGTCAACCCAAACTCAAACAAAAATTAAAATGTCAGAATTCATTTCCTCCTCCTTTTTTTTTTTTAACTACATCTTATTCATTCGACGGCTTTTTTTTTTTTTTTTTCAGCGACTTTAATATGGAAGAAGTCCATTTTTCATTTCAGGACTATGGGTATGATGATTTTATTTGGCCATACCTTAATATGAAATAAGGTATGGTCTTATAAAACTTTCGGACTCACACATGGGCGCACCCAGCGAAGGGAGTCTCGCCCATGAGAAGAAGTGAGTTTTATTTTATAGTAAATAATTGTAATAGAAAATTAAGCACTTCTATAAGGATATATAATTTTCTTAAAATTTTGGTTTAATTGGCCTTTGCCAGTGAAATGTCACAATCTGAATGACCATGGCATGCCCTCCCCAGTTTTGTCCCCTCCAGCATACCCCCTTGGAAACACTTTTTTTTTTTATTAACATTTTAAAATCTTTACATTTTTAAACTCTGATTAGTTTTGTTTCGAAAAGTGAGAAAACAAAATGAAATGTTCTGATTCCTCAATGTTTTTTTTTCAAAAATGCTGGTGTGGTTACATCACTTAAATTTTACTCAGAATCTTACTTTGAGTTAAAATTAATCCTTACTAGTTTCAAAACAGTAACTTCTTTATTATTTGGGATGAGAATCTTTTCCTCTTACTCTATTTTCACTTATAGATTAAAATATATATGTATTACTGTATTTTCGGATTTCCACGATTTTTATGACAATAGTCTTTGAAATACGTTAACATTTATTTCTCCTATAGTTTTAATTATAAATAAATTATTCTTATTCTTTCATATGTTATATTAATTTTATTATTTCTTACTCCTAAAATGAGAGTTGGGTAGTTATTTCAAATAAACAAAATTCGATATTTACGTCCTGATAGATGAAATCAATGAGAATAAAGTATAGCTGATGATATAAACCACATCATAGTTTGTTGATAGGATGAGTTTAATCGGAATTGTTTTAAACGGATTTTTTGAAAATGCTGAAAAGTGTAAAAGTGGCAATATAAAGTGACACTTCTATTAAGTCAATTTTAGAAAAAAATTTCCTGTCACATCCCAGCCATATAAATTCTTTATATCATTTTATAATGACAATTTAACACTTTTTACCATTTTCTAAAAAACGTTTTAAAACAATTCTGATTAAATAACTAATTTCTGTTTTGTAAAACTTTTTATTTATGAGTAAAACTTGTTTACATTCATACACACACATCAGTGACACATAAACCATTATATGTTATTTGAACACAGGGAACCAGTAATACCGTTGAAAACACAGGTTCGAAATTTTTTAGGATCGCAATACTTTACCTTACTGCTGTATGTTTCACATATAGGTAAGTGAAAGCAATGAGCTTTAGCATGAAACGGAAATTTTATGTAAAACATCTATATAACCTGTCTTGTTTACTTTAGCTTATTTGAACACCTAACACCAATATCGAGAAATCAGTCGAACAAAACTTTACACCTCACGAAAACATTGAACAGATCTGATGCCTTCAATGAATTATAATCCACGGATTAATTTATTTTTTTCCATCATTGAGATACCAAGGAAACGTTTAGAGGGATTTATTGATATCCGATTAAAAAAAGATAATGATTCATATTACATAAGCTTTATTAGTCTTTTCGATCCTCTCAATAAAGAAAAAAAATCGACCATAAAGGAGATGACAAAGAAAGTCTACAATTTTACAGATCACTTGAGACCTCAAATAAATGATGGATCGATAAGGTATCTATACGCAGCTCAATCTGCCAGTTCGTCAGTGGCGATGAAGACCTCTTGGTACGAGTTCTCCTCGGAACCTGCCGTGTTCCTCTACACCTTCTCAGCATGGACGTACTCTGTAGTCATCCGCTACTTCCTCATGCAGAAGACCTGCAGTCCTGATGTCGAACCGCCTCTTAGATATGCGTGCAACGACACGAATCTTCAAATTGAAGCTAATGGTAAACAACATTCATTTATATCGCATAGTTGTTATAGTAATGAATTTTTGTTTTCATAAAAACTAAGCCTTCAAAAGACCATTTTTGCATAATTTAGAAGGAGTATGGTACCTATTATTGAACTATTATAAAAAATAATTCTATTTTATAATTTCTCTGTCGTAATTAAATAAATTCGTGGAATTTTATCCGAGAAACTTACTTCCATTAACTACGACCTTATTGGTAATTCCGTTGCTTCAGTCAACTTAAGGAGCTTATAGAAATGCAACATCTTTGCAAATTAGACTGAGTGAAATCGAAAAAAGTTATTACATTCCAACCTTTATTTATATTTAATGTTTAAAACCAATAAATAAAAAGTGATATTTGAAATTGATTTTAATGAAAAAATGTAATGCTCCCTGGTACAATCTATTTAGAATAGCATCGCACGCTGCATAAACGGTTGGAAATGTTTCTGTAAAAGGAAAACAGTAAAAGGAATGTTTCTGAAAATTACTAAAAATACATCTAATTTTTATGACACTGTCGTCACCATAGAATTATGTATAGTGAGATGTTATCGTAGTCAAAACAGATGATCCCGAATAAAATAAAGGTTGAGCATACTTATACCATCTGCTGTTCAGAACATAAGTAGCGTGGAGAGTCTGGCTATAACAAGAACTCTAATAGCATATTTACAAGAGATCTTGGGGCCACTGCCGTTTCAAGGATGTTTGGAAATGGATAGGGCTTGTGCTAAAGGATCAAACAATATAAGATGATTAGTAAAGTTTTGATGGATTTTTGAGAATCTGGATGATATGAGATCGAGTAAGAATGAGATGTTCAGGTGTACATGAGGGAAAACATTGATATTGTTCGAAGCAATTTACACTGTATATGTATATGTTGTATGTTCGAAGGTTCAGCGGTCCCCTATAGTTCATGTGAATTCATCCAGAAAGGTTTAAGAATGACCTTGTAAATCAGTAGTTTCAATCGAAAGATAACAGTGTCTGTTTAGTAGTCTACGTAACTTGCCAAATGCTTTTGTTTATTGAGCCTGGTATGTGGGTTATATGTATTTCGTCTAGAAAGAAGCCTCTTGGATTACCGGACTGTGGTGTGGAGGTTAAATGGATTAGCGGACAGGATACGCATCGGAGAATAAAAGTGATATGCTTACGTTTAATTCCATTGATTCAATGTGCCAGTTAATGTACCATTCCTCAATCTAGGAAAAATGCCTTTGTAAGGTTAAGGATGTCATTTCCGTGTCGGAATGGAAAGATAGGATGGTGGTTTCATCAACAAATATTTCAAGGAAGGTAATTGGATTTGTAAAGACGTCTGCTATGAAAAGGTTGTAGAGAACAGGACCCAATGCACTGCCTTGTGGAACACCTGTCTCAACTGGGAACAATAGAAATAATCTATGCTGAAGCGAAATCGGAAGAAACGGTCAGAAAGGCAGTGTCTGAGACAAAGTATAAGGAATGTGGTAAATGGATGTTGAGTGTAAGGATGTCTAATATGATATAGGACCAAGTCTCTCAAAATGGTTGGTGTGTGTTTGTATGTATAAATATGAACAGCCCAGCTCAGAAATGTAATTTGGACTGGAAACAGTTGACATTTGAGTTAGTTGATTAATCAATTTAAAAGCTCATTTGGAAAATTAGTATGAAAAAGTATATCCACAATGAATAATTTAAAAATATTTCTGAAACATGAGAGAATTAATTTTAATTCAATGTAGAGTGGTAAGTGTAATTTTTTTTCTAGTGTCTGGAATATAAAGAATGAAGAGGGAATAGTAGAACCAGGTCTCCCCCAAAACTAAATCTTACCTACGCTAGTTCTTACAAGACTTATTCATTGTTGTGTTAAATGGGTGTGCTATTCGAGTCTGACTTTTCTCCTCTCCTTGGTCACACATAAACCCTTGATTAACTGTTTTTTTTTATATCTCACTGATAGAGTTATCATAACATGATAATCGTTTAGTTTTATCATACTTATTTGGAACAATTAATCTCCGGATACTAAATAAACTGTAAATACGAGATTCATTTATCTTAAAGGTTCTTGTCTTCTGAGAACCTTTAAAAACATACTTAAATTAAAAAGTATGTTTTTGACGAAAAATATTTATGTTTTTTTTTTTTCTATCGATATATAATTACTGCTATTAGAGATAAAAACATTTTTTTTTAAATAAAGGTCACCACCACTTAATGGTTTTGAAAATTTTATCGAGTTATGTAAAGCATAAAATTCGTGACTGTTCAATGTACAGTGAATAAATATCAATTTGATGATAAACATAAAGTCATGTAGGCTAATGTATTCTGAAGAAATGTTATTGAGATAACGCGACCACATCGTTGGAGGCTTTATAAATAAAACGTCATTTTTTGTGATGTATTTTTAAAGAACTAAGATATCATTCTTACAATTTCTGATAACACTCGTACCACGAAAGCTACATTAAATCATTATATATTAATAATATTTGTTATCTTTAATAATAAATCTGCTCCATAAAAATATTTAATATTAATTTAAAAAACCGATAATTCCGTGGCTTAACACCTTTCAAAGAGACAAGGTCCTAAAACAAATAGTTCCTGCTATGGTTAGAATTAAGTAGTATGTTTGGGTAGCAATGTCCCATTTTCATAATTACACAAATCAAAAGAGAAAAAATGTTTGTTTTTATAGTTCTACATTTAAATTGTGTATATATACACCAAAGAATATAAATAAATATAGTACATCAATATAATAAATAATATAAATATAATAAACTTGAAAAATAAATCTACTTATAAATTCATTTACCTACTATAATTTTTAATGTTTAATTTATTACATTTACTTATAAAATATTTGCTTTTGTAGAAACTAGGACGTTGTTTAAGGAAACTTCCTACTTTCTTTCAAATCACTAAATTAGTCCTATTGTCCTATTGTCCCCTATCCGGGACATACATAATGTTTTTATTTCGAGATGTAATAAATAATAAACCCCTGTTTTGTTTAAACGTTATAATTTTTTTTTTATCACAGATTAAGCGATGGTATTTCGTACTGTAAACGAAATATTTGCTTTTTTTTTTTTTTTTTTTCAATTTTTATTAAATAACTGTAAGCCTGAAAGATTATTATTACAAATATTTCGCTTATCCTTCCTAAAATCCTGAATTGTCCTTGATTTGTCACAAATAAAATCATCCATAAATACCTTAATGTTCTGTGAGTCGCAGATCCAGCCCGAACAAGATATTATATATCTGATACAAATATTTGACTGGGTACTTTCTCACTTCTAAGAATCCCAATAAATGATTTTTATTTACCAAAAATGTAAATAAATGAAAATGTAGTTCTTCTTAACTCAACTTAATAATTTCGATTCAATAGATTACGATTAAAATTAGCTATATATAAGTATGGGTATGTGTATCTGCGTTTTAAATTATATATATTATTTATTTAGATATACTTAGATCCTTATTGATATCGTAGTCTTATATTATTTTGTTTTATTATATCGTTTAGGTACTCTTTAGTTTCAATGTCATTTTCGTATTATTTTTATTAGATATCATGTTACATATTGTATATAGTATAATATTATATATTTTATATTGTATTCTTATTCTTAATCAAGTTCATTCCGTACTTATTACGGTTAGCTCATTATTATTAATTCACCAATTGTAAATTCGTATCATTATTATTCACTTCGTAAGTTCTTTCGATTATTTTAATTTACTTTATTTTAATTTTAGTATTTAGCATTTAGTTTTTTTTAAATTTAATTGTTAGTGTTAAGGCTAGAAATGCATACTGTACTAGCTTATAAATCTTAGTAGGCTCCTAATAATCATAAGTGTAACTAACGCAAATTTCATTTATGTTTATCATTTTTGTATGTTATTTGGCACCAAAATATCCGGTGTCCGATTACCGACCGATGTCATCTGGTCGGACCATATTGCATGTAGTTTTCTGAATAAATAAAATTACGAAATCCGGATGTAAACAAGAAAAAAATATTGGAGCTCGAAACCAAAAAATCTTTTCAAGGGGTAGTTTGTTAAAAATAGGTAATAGTAATAAAATATTTGTGAAATGAACTAAATCTTCTTAATTTCTATTTGTAACTTCACGGAAACAGTTTCCTCTCTAATTCTGCTTTTCGATTTTTTGGGCAATCTCTCATTTTTAAGAGAACAACTCAGACTAAATATTGTAATATGAGCCAAATTGAAAGCTAATGAAATTGACTATAAATTCGTTCCTATGTCGGTTCTCGTGGGACAAATATATTTGCCAATATTTCAAAATAATTACAAAATAAGAGACAATTAATTTTTATTTTTATATTCCGTTATATATAAATGTTGTTATAAATAAAACTATAATAGGGACATCAAAGACAAGATAAAAAACATTCCAGCTCCATGATTTACAATTGTCCAAAATAAAAAATTTCATGTCAGCAAGAAATGATAAATTTTTTGAGTGCGTAAAAAATATCTACTTTGGTCAATTCACACCTTCAGGAATAACTCAAAGGTGGCAAAACCCATTAATAATTAAATTATGGTTTTAGTTTTAGAATAAATTGAATACCATTTTTCAGGTAAATGTAAATGACAAAGGGCTATAAAAAAAATTTTTTTTGCTCTTTGGGCAAGAAACTTATAAAGGCTTTATTGAGGTCCCTACAAGGTCACTCATAATGACAATAATAATAAAAATGGTCGTGGATTAATACATTTTAATTTTTTTTTTTTTTAAATATTTATTTATTGTTATTTTCAACAGTACATTATAATAC
>NW_027106871.1:938078-959810 GCF_000696795.3 Halyomorpha halys | reverse complement strand
TCCAAACTTTAATATATTTTAAAACTTTCCTCATAACAATTGAGTTTCATCAATGATATTATGAGTGTGTCCTTTCTTTTTGTTTGATGCGAACATTGTTACAATTTGCTCAGATATTAGTCTCTCATTGAGATTGAATATGCCTGGGCAGCTCCCGCCGCGGTAAAACTTTCCTCTTTTACACCCACAATCTGTACATAGGCGTCAAGAAGTGAAGTTTCTAGCAATCTTTTTGAGGCGAGGAGTGGAGTGACCTATGTACTTTGACAATTACATATAACTAAATGAAAATTTCGATATAAAAAACACATTTTAAATAACATCGATTCTATAGTATTTGAAGAGGATAAGATGGTCGAGGGAGGGGGGGGTGCGGTTAGCATCCCTTCATTCCCCATTCTCCATATATTCCTTCTTTTCCCTTGTTCTTTCCTTTTACAATAGTATTTTTTCATAAGCTCCATTATTAATTTAACTAATTCTTTGTACTCATCTATATAACTAAAAGGTTTGTAATGTTACTAATCAATATAATATTCTTATCCACTATATCATTTATTTATTACTTACATTTATATGTATATAAATAATAATGTTATCAATCTACTACTGTCTTTGTACATAGTTATTAATCAACTAATTTATTTTTTCTTTCCATTATTATGTATGTTTCCAAATTTTTAGTCTATTATTTATTTTATTTTATTTATTTTTTTCTCTCTGAATGATGGTTATCGTCCTTTTGTTTTTATAGCCCTGATGAAGAACTGAAAATCAGGTCGAAACGTTGCCACAAATAAATAATTCGTTTGTTTATTTGTATTTTTTTTGCTGAACGCACCCCTCCCCGCTCCTTCCCGACTCTCTTCTCTTCTTATATATCTACGATCATCTTCACTTCACCATAAAAATTTAATGTAATTAAAAGAAGTTTAAAATTAAAAAAATATATTTTCACCTTCAGGAGGGGCGCACTTGGTTTGCTAGAGTAACATTAAGAATAACATTCTCTAAAGAATAATATAAAAATAAAAACTCAGGAAGAAGATAAAAATAAAAATAAAGTATGTTTATGCAAAATTAAAATAGTTAATGAATTTCGATTGGCTCTTATTTCCCAATTTTTTACTTTTAAATGGGATAAATAGAGCAATGTTTTAGTATTTTTAGACACCACTGAAATAAACCACGCCCAGGTGCAAAAAACTTAGTTGTGTAAGACAACTTAATCATTTTTTTTTTACGAGGGTATAGTACTAAAATATTTTAAAAGAGTTGGTTCGCCTCTTACAATATTTCCTCCTTTCGACATCTATGTACGAGCGTACTTAGCTCGTAGTCATTGAATGCGGCTCACTGTCTAATGAGTGTTGTAGAATTTTTGTAGTTTAAGTTGCAGGAATCGTTTGAATTTCGGTTTAACATTTAATGACATAATTTTTGGAACATCCATAATGGAGTGACCATAATCAGACCAATCGAAGATCAGCCTGGAACATGTCAAGGATGCGTCGACTAAGGACTCAGCTTCGGACCCTTTAAGTCAATTGAGAGCTGAATTTTTGAGAGGTATTTTCCTAATGTTCTTGAAGAGGCTAAATGAACTACCCAAAAATGACATTCTAAGCCTTATCGTGAGCGTGACATAAAAAAAAATAATATTTTATGTAAAGTTTCAAGCTCTAATTTAAATATTTTTCTAGCTTCAAAATCAATAAAACTAGACGTCGCAAATTGTCTGAACACCATTACTACCCCTATTTCAGAGAATTGAATGATTCATTTACATTTAGTCCATTTTAAGTATGCTAGAAATTTAGAATTTGCCTGCTTTAAATTGAATCAACCGGAGTCGTATAAAAAAAAAAAAATAAAATAAAGGTTTCTTTTTTAATTACTTCTCGTTGGAGATAAAGAATTTTCAAAAACAGTTCGAAATTCTTTCATTTCATAATTTTATTTTTGGGGCTCCCATTGCCACAATTCAGGAATAAATAGTATGGGGAAGTGTTACAATCGTACAATATTTTGAATTCGAGTTTTCGACGAAAATACACATTTGAAGTCCCGTTTTGTTTAAAATAATTACCCATTTCACATTTTTTTCTCGTAATGAATAATGAATAAATGTAAGCTTTGAGAAGATTTAATAATTAACTTGAGGAGATAAGAGGAAAAATATTTTTTCCAGTTTGAAAAAACATTTCCGTAAATAAGAATAGTAATATAGACGTAACTTTCATTTGGAAAAATTATACTTAACATATCAGTCTTAAATTATTCTTAACGAATAATTTAATGAAAAATTAGTCTTAAATATAATCGTTGTAAGCAAATGAGAATGACGAGAAACGTATATAAGATCTTACAACTTTTAAGCTACCTGGCGCATGCGCAGTTAGAAAATTAGTACGAGAAAGTATTACTACTGTAAATAATATAGAAATATCTATTTAGAAACGACTGAGGATTAATTTCAACTCAAGTTAAAGTGCACCAGATTTTTTTTTTGTTCAGTTTTTATCATTAATGATTTCTTTTTAATTGATGCATATATGAAAAAAAAATTAAGTTTTAAAAAAATAATTATTTAAACTGTTTCAGAACTGATGGCAATTAGGAACACTTGGTTTCAGCTGCTGTCGATTGTCCCACTGCTAGTGGCTGGATGTGCCAGGGACGCGACTGGTCTCTGCAAACCAATGATGTACGTTGGCGTAGCGGGTGAAGCAATCGGTGTCTCTATACAACTCTTCTCAGCCTGGAGCTGGAGAATGTCTGCTTGGAGCACAGCGGTATCAGAAGCCGTCGTCCGTGGTATTGCCGGGGGAGGGAAGATGTTCTACCTGGGCGCTGCCTGCGTGGTTACCGAACGCTCCAAACCCTCCGAAAGGGTTTCCAGGTAACTTCATTTGGATAATTACGTAAGATTAGAGCATTTTCCATGGTGGTATCATTAACCTATTCTAGAATGTTCGGATTCCTTTCAAGAGAAGAATTCCAGCATTTCAATATCATATAAATTAGCTATTTTTGAAAAGAGCGATTAATGAAAAATTATAGGGACAAGTCAATTGTTTTATTAAATTTGAATGAATGAAAAAATAATCGTATTCTGGGACAAATGTCCCCTAAGAATAAATATATAATTCACACATTATGATTAATTGTCTTGTAAATATTTAGAAAGTTTCAGTATACATGTTGAAATTGGTTATATCATAATTTATAATAGTAATCAATAATAATCATAGTAAGCTATATACATTGCTCACAAAGATGTGGATCAAGGATATTGGTAGATTTTTTAATTCTAAAGACTTGGAATAGGAAAACACCATGGAGGTATTCCCTTCAAGAGTTTGGATAGAGCCACTTCAACTCGATATACCAACGGGAGACATGAGAGCTCCTAGAAACCCTGAAGATAAATCATATATTATTTATGATATGATTTTTAAAAAATGGCAATTAAAAAATTAAAAGGTCGTATCTATGGGAATATTTAACCAATTTTTTATGATTTATTTTTGGTACTTCAGGATTTTTTTCCCTTCAAATAAACATATACATAGTCTACCATAAAATGTTGACTTTTTGAGCAGCGCAAATTAAGTTTTGATTTCTTCATAAATTTTTTTCTGGAAATTTATGCACTAAATGAAAAGTTAAATGATTTTAAGTAGAAGACTTTAAACAAGTTTTATCACAGTCCTTAGAGCCGTTTTGGCACAACAGTCTTGAGAAAACCATGAGACTAAGCATTTGCATCGAGAACGCCCACAATGCGCACCGATTTGGTACACAGGTGCCAGAGCTTAAAATCATGAAAACCAAAATTAAAAATTAGAAACAAAATAGATCTTCGGGTACAAGAATTAATCGTGGAACAGAGAACAATGGCCGGAAAAGATTTTTTTGAACTCAGGTGGTTCTTATATATATAGATCCGTTGAAAACTGCTTATCTAAAATTTTATCCGATTACAATACTCTCCTTGCATAGCTAATGAGGAAAGAAAAACGTTATTTATGACCTGATTTAATTATGTTATTACTTAATAATACTACTCTCTACATCCCAAACGGTCTAGAAATAGAAGCAACTTATCTATGTGGCACTGAGCACTTGACCCAATTTGATCTGGAACATACCATAACAATTTCATTTAAAAAAGCTGTATACCTTTCTGTTTTTAAAACCGAAAGATATCTTTGATATACAAACTCAAAATGCATTTGTTTTCGTACCTAGGAGGCAGAGAACACGGATTTTTACGAATTCAGCATTATTTCACATTTATAACTTTTATTTATTACATAATCAACGTTTTGCTTTATACACTGGTGTAAGAAATACCTATCTGTCCTCAATCAGTCGTAAGGGGGGTCAGATGTTTTTAAAGGTACTGAAAATTCTTTATTAGCCGAGAAACATCTTTTAAAACTACTCTTCTTTGAAGGGAAAGTGGCATTGTGTCTTAAAAACATCGGAGGTTGAGGATCAGTCAATAATAAAACAGCTATATTGAGCCAACTTTATCGTTCGCGTTAGTCATGCCCTGTAGTGAAAAAAAAACCAGTATTTTTGAACAAAGAATTTTAAAGTAACTATTAAACGCTTAAATATACAGAATACAAACTAATATTAATAAGTATAGATATATATTTTAATGCTGATATATATTTATTTATATGATAAGGGTTTCGCTATGTTTTTTTATGAAGCAGCTCTTTGAGAAGCGATGAAATTATTCTACATATATAAATTCATATAAATAATTTTAGTTAACTTTATAAACATAGGTGTGCTATATTTTTGTCCCATGTAACTATATTATTTTTAAATAATAAATATAGTTAGATTTGAGTATTTGGTCAATGTAAATGTCGAATGGTGGGGTCAGAAAAAAAAAATGTTTCTACCTGAATTTCAAGCCTTCATCAGGGCTTTATATTATCAAATTATAAAATAATAATTTATTTTGTATAATTATTACCTCTATAATATTATATAGCATCTTTTATTGTGATTAATCCAGTACTATCTACTTAAGTTATTATTGTTGATGAGAACATAGTTGACCGTGGATAATATATATGAAGAGAAGATGGTTGCGTTGCGGTCAGAGAATAACACTAATATGTTGAAAAACTTATTTAACAATAATAATAATAATCTTTATTTATTCTGGGATTGATCCCTTTAGAATAATGTACAGGCGTCAAAATTAGGCTTTAGAGCCTTAGAGTGAAATACAAAATAAAAATTAAATTATAAAACGTTATAAAACATAATAAAATGATGAATTTAAAAAGATAAAAATGAACAACAATGATTAACAGAATATATAAAATAAGCATAAAATAAATAAAGTAAAATCATAAGTCATATCATAAAACATAAGATGACAAACACTTCTGATAATAAGTAATAGAAAAAAAATCAAATATAATTAAACTAAAACTAATAAATGGAAAGGTACAATTTCTGCTTATGTACTTAAGAATAATCTGAGACATTTAGTACAGAAATATATAAACCTTGTTTTGAAACTTTCAATTGTCAAATCTTCCGGACTTGGGTGGACAGAAGATGGTCAAAGATACGGGATTTGAAGGCTGGAAGGGTATTAGAACTACGAATGAAAGAGGGAATAGAATTCCATAGGGATGAGGAACGAATGAGGAAAGATCTATCAAAGGCTGCGGTTCGATGGGCAGTTACATATAAGTCTGAAGGCCGTAAGCGGGTATTGCGGAAATGCACTGAGGATTTAAATCGAAGGATATCAGAGATGTACGATGGACGATGGGATTGGATGATTTGGTGGAGGAAGGAAGCAAGAAAATATTTACGACGGAAGGAGGGGTAAAACCACTTCAATTCTTCATAAAATCGGGTAACAGAGGCGTCCCTGGGAATCCCAAAGATGAATCGTACAAAGCGATTAATTAACCGTTTTAATTTTGTTTCGAGATCCACAGAGACACCTCCGTAAACCACACAGCAATAATCAAAGTGGGGGAATATTAAGGAAGTAACCAGGAGCCTATGGGTTTCAAAAGGAAGTAGGTGGCGAAGATAATTTAAACGTTTTTGGGTAGAGAAGGTACGGCGGGAAATATCAGAGACATGGTTTTAATAGTGCCAACGTTTCGGCCAGAGTTTCTAGTATTCATCAGGGCGGAGAACAAAGTACAAGATAACAACTAATGAATACAAAAAGATGACTAATGAATACTGGCCCCGGACCGGGAGATTCTTCCAGATCGATATTAGTTTCCCTTAAAATATTTCTGATAATTCAAAAAAGTAATATAAATAATAATAATAATAATTTAATATAAAGAGAAAGAAACAAAAAGTTGGAGATGTTAGGACAGATATAAATATTATTTTGAGAAAAAAGTATCTCCCAAATTGAGTGGCGTATAATTATTGGCTTCTACGTGACTAATATTGGAAATTTGGAAAGAAACCTTTTTTTTTTCAAACTTTCTTAGGAAAAAAAACATTTAGCTAATGTTCAGTAATATGATTCCAATTTCAGAACGAATAAAACTCTTGGTTTTCAGTTTTAGTGTCGTAGTGGTTAGTGAAATATCATTTCTATACGAAAATACATTAATTTCAAAGTATTTTTCCATTAAAAATATAAATAGAGGGTAGTAATTCGCAGTATAACCTTGGATTATAAAGCTAATTAGAGTTAGGTTTTCCTTAAATGATGTAATGTTGTTTGTTCCTAATGACGCTGACGTTAGGTTCGTCTGTTCCTTCATGAATATCATGGGTTTATCTTCATTATTTTTCTGTTAATAAATTTTGTTTTTTGATAATGGATTAATATAATTATTTATTATTGATTCCTAAATAGTATTCAAAATTTTTACATTGTGGTTAATCATATATTTATTTATGGTTAATTGTCACGCATTTATTAAGAAACTAATAAATTAATGAAAGAAAAGTTCATAAATCGTCTAAGATGTTAACCTCTTTTTTTCCGCTCCCAATGAGTAGAAGGAACACCATCTAGAATTTCGGCCTGGGTCTCAATTTTTCTTATTAGACAGAAACACATTTATGAAGAAAAAAAACCCGAAACTCAAATTATTAGGAAATAGAGAAGAATTTCATAAATGTTTATAGGCAAGTTCCTATTGTAATTTAAGAGAGTAGTCAGTTACAAAAGATTTGCTCCCATAACTTTTACAATCCAACTGTTTTAACATTTATTATAGTCATAACCAATTCCTAAATATTTTGATAAATTAAATGATTGTATAATACTTAATGTTCTATTTATTTAAGTATATAAGAAAATATATTTTGTTTATAATAGTGTTTAGTTCCTCTACGTTTTATAATCCACGGGGTTGTAGACAATTATATAAAACCCTGTCCAAATATTTATTCCTAACTTCAACAGTAATATTTAAAGTTTAAAACTTGTCAACATTGTATCTTATTATACAAAGGCCATCTTAATCCTCGTCGGATTTACTACTGATAACGGTGTTGGAATTTACTGGTGTTAAGCGCTGTGGTCCTGATAGTAGGAAATAATGTGATCATTACATTCATTCTTTGTTAAAGAATATTTAGCTGCAATAATACGAAAAATAATTTATTATTTAATATTAATGTAATAATGAGGTATTAATAGCTGACCATAGATTAATATGAGAAGATGGTCGGGGGTGCGGTCAGCAAATAAACGAAACTTAAAGGATAAATTGTCCCTTCTTCCCTTCCGTTCCATCAACACTGGTTTATGTTATTCGAAATTTCAACTATTCATTAGAGAGATTATAATATTTTCAAGGTGCAGACGTTGTTATTATTAATGAAATTCTTACTTCAATTTCAGTTTTAGCTAACTGAACTGAACTTCTATAGTAAAATAGAATTTCTGAAAATATTTAATTTTAGTTCACAGGAGCTGGTTATTAAAGTTGATGTGCATCGTAACAAAAACATTTTTCAATTTCACTTTCGTTATCTATATTGTGCGAACCTTTTATGACCAACAAGTCCACCATGGATAGATGGAATTTTTTCAACAGTTTCTAAGAGACTTTTAGAATATACAATACATACAACTGTATATTTAAAATTTCATGGCGTTTTTCAATTTCAGGCACTTTTTTAATATTGTTCGATTAAACTATCTTAAAGTTTTCTCATTTCTCTTTAACATAATATTTCAAAAGTGATATAGGACCGTCGCTCCCCGGGAATCTTAGCGGGGCGGTCTGGCGAGGAAAGATTACCTTTTTTTTATGTTATGATCTCCTCTTGTGAGATAGTGACATGTACATCGACCAACCTACTCGCTATAATTTTCTGTTTAAAAAGTCAGATAAGTAACGCTATCATAGAGGGCGGGAGTGGAGGGTTTCAGGCCGTTTTTCTGACTTTGATAATTTATAGCTATTACTTGTTGTCCAAGTAGCAATCATTTCGCAGCTCAACATTATCAAATAACTGGAGCATTCTTAAATAAGAAAGTCCTAGTTATATTTAGTTGAAGATTGGTTACGAATAATGAGAATCTAAAATACCTTCCATGACAGGCTCACACTGAACCTGGCCGCAGCTGCTTCTGGCGCCTGCTTGGCTAGCACTTTTTCAAGACACTTCGTCAAGCACCTGGGCTACCAGACTTCCTTCATTTCCATCAACGTTATGTTCTTGTTGTCTCTTCTCCTGGTAATCTTCATATTTGAGGACAGGAGCAAGCTGATGAGAAGCGAGAGCTGGCAGATCTTCGGGAAGCTGATGACCCTTTTCAAATCGAGGTCAAACGGTAACGTTATATGGCTGATGGTTTTTTGCAGCGCCTTGTCAGCCGCAACAACTAAAGGTAAAGATTATTATTTTATTTTATTTGTTTTTAACCTAAAAAAATAAATTTAGAATCCATCAATATTTTAATATTGAATTCATTTATTCACTAATTAGTTGGGACATATGCATGTAATGGTTCCTGTACAAATTACATAAAGGCAAGTAAATGCCTAGGATATTACAGCAACATTTTCGTTAAAATCGACTTTCCGGAAGTGCCAATTTATATAATCGATTTTACACTTATTAAGGATATCCTCCAAAACGACTCAAATAATTTCTATTATAACCTTTGGTTTTTATATAAAAAATAAACAACCTTTTTTAAAATATAAAAACCTTTTTATATATAAAATGAAAATATGTAATTTACTTACTCTTGTCAAATAAACTTTATTTGAGAATATTAAATATCTAACTCATAAAAAAAGAAAATAATCTGAGCTCTTGCCAAAATAATAAAAAATCTATGCAATTTATATAAAACAAAATTAACTACTAAAATTAAAACATTGAACTGAATGTAGGAAGATTATTGGGATAGTCTGACTGGGCTTAAATGACGAATTTTCAGAAAACTAAAGTACCTTTAATTGTTTTTGTTTAAAATAATTAATCATCCATCATTGTTAGAAGTAATAAATGATGGATAAATACGAACTACAAAATAATTTAATTTATAATCTTCAACACTTTCTGGAGACTGGTTAATTTTGTTAAAATAAATAATTTAATTTCTATCCATTTTAGTCTCAACACATTTTATTTTTCTTAAAAGTCCGATGTTTTGGGCCAATCCGGTCATCCTCAGGGACAATCTACTTAACACAATTTTGGAACTAAATGATTTAAAAACTCAACTTCATGCAGGCTATTCTGCCCAGGTCAAAACAACAATTTCTAATTAGTCAATATTCACATTAAAACCAAACTTAAAATTTAGTTCCAAAATTGTATTAAGTAGATTGTCCCTGAGGATGGCCGGATTGGCCGAAACGTCGGACTTTTAAGAAAAATAAAATGTGTTGAGACTAAAATGTATAGAAATTAAATTATTTAATTTAATAATCATATTATTAATTAATGGAGAAACTGGTTTTAACTAGACTGGCTAAGATTGACCGGGAAATTGGAAACACCCGAGAGAACCCGATCTCTTCCGACACTATTCTATAGTGCACGTCTTTGTAATCATTTGTTAAACTGCTGTATTCTAGGTAGGTAGGGATGAAGTTGATAATTGTTTTTCATACCTCAAGAAACCCTTATTTACAAATTTTCATAGCAACAGACAATTTTTTAAAAAATTCAATCACATTTTTAAGTATCTTTTATTTATTTTTACTTACTTGAAAAATTAACAACCTCTCTTTGTTCTACAGAAGAGATGTTCTCACATAAAATATTCTCAGCTCTTGATTCTAAGGAAGCATACTTACATTTAAAACGATGTACTCAACTGAACTGGGTGATTGATAGTTCACTAAATATTGAAAAGACTTCTTAGTATTTTCTTTGGCGAGGAACTCCGTCCTCCAGTTTAGTTTCTAATATAAATCTTTAAACATTCCTTTCAAACTTGTCAGTTGTGTACAATATAAGCCTTCCACAGCGTCCAGATGATGCTCCGATATGTAAAACTGATCGAATGAGTTTCGTGAAGCTTTAATTTGATTACACGACTCAATTGTTTACTCTTCAGGAGATGTTAAACTGTTTTGGTGGATATTCTAACTCATAACCTCTGAAGAGAATGGTGACCCTGAGGAGGTAAAGCTGGAGAGAGCTTGAAATGTGTAGGAGGTGATTGTAGAAATCAATCATGATACTTTTCGATATAAGAGAATTACATTTACGTTGCCATTGTCTATACTTATTCAAGAAATTGTATACATAACTTATATTCCTATCTTTACCTAAAAACATTTTTTCTTTTACAGCTGAAGAAAATCTGTTTTGGAATTACATGATAGAAGGGTTCGGATTTTCTTTTAAACAAGTGGGATATTTTCAGACTTATCAGTTAGTCATCAGAGCAGCCAGTAAGAAAATCAAAAAAGCTTTGAAACAATTTTTTAATTGATTATAATTTTTTTTAAATACATTAATTTCAGGTTCATTGTCACTTCCCCTTTTACTGTTTTCTTTCTTGAAGAATTCTGGTTTCAAGATTGGAATAATTTGCTCCATGATAGCAGTTATTTCATCGACTGCGATGGGATTTGCAGGAAGGAAACCTGAGCTCTTACTAAGTAAATATATAATTACTATTAGAATTGATCTAATAAATAGATAATAATCCTTGTAATAAAAAAAAAATCCTCCAATTTATTTCTTTTCAGTTGCACTGTTGGATTTTTCGAAATGCTTCTTGGTAACCATACCCCTTTCCGTAGTGACCAGATGTGTAAACGACTATGAAATCGGTAAATATGTAACTTAAATATATTAACTTAGATACAGAAAATTTTTTTTCAGAAACGTATAATTTTATGTCAAATAAAAAAAATATATATAATTATGAAATTATAATTAACCGTCATTGCAGGTATATACCTAAGCTTATGTTACGTCGGACAAAGCCTATTGACTGGAGGGTTCTTTTACGGTTACGATGCCATTTTTGCTGCTACAATAAAAACAATTCCAGGAACATTTTATTTAGTCAGTGCATCTGTTGCTGTTGTAATGATTATCCTCTACAGGTATTAAAACAATAGGAAGATTTTCTAATATCACTTCATGTCTGAATAATTATTTTGATTTTTAAAATTTAATATTCAGTAATTTTAATTATGCTTTAACATTACTCTTTGAATTATATCATCATAAATAATCTTTATAAAGATTATAAATAAATAAATTTATAAAGATACAGGGCCAAAGCCCTTCTGCACCCTTGGCAAGTTTGAAAGTTTTGTACCCTCCCAATATAGGGGAGTCTAAACAATTTTTTAGATTATGAAGAAGATAGTCGGGATGCGGTCAAAAGGAACGAAAAGTAGTTAACTATTTATTGTTTCCTTTGCCCGCTCTTACTTTTGGAATTGGGCTGACATTTTTTTTATAAGCACTTTCCAGTAAAGTAACAGGTCTTCCTTTGAAACTGAATCAGTTGCACCTATTACTGAAAATACTGGTTTTCGGAATCACATGTTCCAGGCTTTAAGGCTGACTGGATTCTAGGGCAGCAGTTTCCAAACTGTTCCTTGGAGAAAAAAAAATTTAAGGTACCCTTGTTGAGTTGAAAAAATGTTGCCAAAATTATCTTTAGGGTGGTTGAGTATGTACAAAGAGCAATACAAAGTAAATGCTGGAATGCACTGTAGATTCGCTATTTTAATTTAATTTTTTTGTAATATTTTGAGAAAGTGCATACTCTTACAACAACATCTGGTATACAATAAGGGCCATGACCTTAAGTTGCCACGGCAATATATTGTAATAGAAAATTAAAACTCAATTACTTTTATAATCATATAAACATATTATCATCACACTGAGAAAGCAATTACTGGATTTCAATTGGAGAAGCGAAATGAATATATTTTTTAGCTTCCTTTTCCAGTAACTTACATAAACCTAAGCTCAGAATCTCTTTTTTTATAGAAGGTACATTTTAAATCTGGAAATTTGTGTATGATTGATTAGTGTAAAAAAAATAATAATAAAATTAATTAATTTAAAAAATAAACCAACAGCTTTCTTGCTGCCTATATTAAATGATAAAGCAAAGAGTGCATGTGTTTTTTTTCCCTGAAACTTTTTTTAAACCCACTTCAGTGATAATTCTATTAATATGACAGTACTTAAAATTTAACATCTATTGAAATGGAAAAGTGTAAAAATAATTTTAAAACCCAATAATCCACTCCTATGATCTGAATAGGGCTTCTGAAGATTTTTAATATCCACTTCTTATAAAAGAAAAAATGAATTATAAGCAGTAATTGTGTGGGAAGAAAAACCTGAAATTATTAAATAATTTATCTATGCCATAGTGTGGTTAAACAAAATGAAAATAATGTCACAAAAATAATTTAAATGATTATTTTTTCTGTGTTACCTGTCAAATGTTTTTTGTAACAACAAATAAAATAAATCTGTTCTGATGGCAGAATGTTTTTCACACTATGGGATTTCATTTGCTGAAGATAAAAGTTCTTCATATTTAGATTATAAGGTAACAAAGGTGGTGAATTATCTATATAAGTTCGACACTATAGAAATACACACAGTGAAAATGTGATTTACAAATTGCCATTTTAAAAAGAAGTAAAAGTGACTCATAACATTTTGTCATCTGACCACAGAAATATTTTCATGTATTTTAAAAGATAACAGTTAGATATTTAACAATATGAGAATTAAGTACAAAATAACTGATCTTAAAACTTATTCGGTTTACCTTATTCAAACTCTAGGCTTCCCAATATCCTAGTTTACCTACCATCTTACATAAAATATATATTTATTATGAATACAAAGCACTCATATTTATTTTAACTTCTTGTTGGCAGGATTGCACTTTACATTTATGTTCCTTCAGAGAACGAGAACGAAGATGGCACCACAGAGAATGAAACCGACTTGGAGAAATGTGGAAACTGTTTTAATAGAACAGTTAAGTTTTAGCTAAGTACAATGAGCTGCCAGGAACGACAGCTATTTTTACTTTAATTTTCATGAAGATGAGTTTGCAAAGTTCAGATTTATTCATCTGAGTATATGAAAATTAGGCCAGGTAGGTAGTACATTAAAGACTGCCTTAAAAATAAAAAATATTGCAAACTTTTTTATTAAATAAGAGCATCCATGGAAATGGTTAAGATATTTGTACAGAGACCATGCTATGCAAGAAGTTGCTGGAGAGAAACATGAAGATTTGGTTGTTTAAGAAGGCATCCAATATGTCGGAAAGTGAGATTCAAGGTAATTTGATAAGAAAAATCATTTGATAACACACTTTGACTTCTGAGAGTGTACAATATTCTTGAAGAGAAAATAAAAAAAAAATTGTTCATTTATGAATTTAAATTTAAATTTTGATATGAGTATCTGTTGGTGACAGTGATTTTTTAGAAATTATATCCATATAGTAAAAATCACTTAGGCATGTTACATCAAATTTTATTTTAAAAATAGTGGAAATAAATCAATAATGAATACCACTTTCTTTTTCTTGTCTTAAATCCTATCATTCCTATTTTAATATGGTTCAATATTAGCTTAACATTCTATTGCTTCATCAATTTTGTGTGAAATGCTCCTTTGTTTCTTTATAAAGCTATTTATAGTGTTCATTTGTCTAACACTAAAATAAAAATTGTTAGCTAAATAAAACATTAAATAAGATTTGTAGAATTATTTACTGAACTGTTTTAGCTACAATTTTCAATCTGTGCCTTGTCATATCCTTACCTTATGCTCTTCAAATTCAAAACATATCAATTTAAATATTAATAATAATCTCAGAAATAATTAATTATACTTCTTATAAATTTGAAATTGTAATATTAATATAAATAAATAAAAAAAACTACATTTGTTTCCTTATATACTTTTATGCATATACTTTTAACATATCATGTTCATTGCATGTACTTTTAACATATCTTATTTTTTTCAATTTCACAAATATTTTTTATTCTTTTTAGTAAGGTTTTTAAAATCTCTAAATAACTATATAACCTGTAAACAGTAAAATAAATAGTAGTAATGACAGTTTTAAGCATTATAGTTTGTAAATAAAAATACACAGATCTCTAAAGCTTTCCAAAGGATTTGCAGGTTTAGTCTCATTTCTAACCTTACAATCTTTTGGCCAGAGAACATTTTCCATGCGAATTACAAAATTAAAATTATGCAAAAATAATCAATTTAAATGTTATTCATTAAAAATCAATACAATTAAATTTATAACACTAAATATAAAAAATAACTAAATACAGATAATTATAAGGACCATAGTTGAGGATGAGAAAAAAACACATGGAAAAGGTGGAAGGGAAAAGATGTAAGAGTTTAATATATAACCCAATCCCAGCTGACTTCCCGAGAGATGCAGTAGCCTGCTTCCGCCTGACAACTGGCTACTACTATCTGCAGAATCATCTACACAAGATAGGCCTTATGGGCATTGATGACCTCAGGGTTTTACGCCCTAAAGTCCCAGCCAACAACAAGATAGGCCTGGCTCAGGATCCTACATGTAATGTGCAACTAAGGGGTGGAGACACCTTAACACATGTCTTTCTCTGATTAAATTGAGAAACATAACATTTGCCAATGAGCATTTATTTTAGGTAGCAAGATGTCTGATGGTTGAACGACCAATGACTTTGGCATAAAAAAATAATTACTAGCTGGGATGAAGAAGATAACTCCTAAGGAATACATATTGTATGTTCAGCTTAACTATATCACAAGAAATTTGTTTCATTGTTTTAATGGCGAAAATTAGCTGTTCAACAGTTTATTAACATTGAAGCAAGATGTTAAAGTTTAGAATTAAGAACGACTTTCCAGATTCATGGAATTTATTGTGAATTCCCAACTTTTTCCTTAACCCAATCCCCAACACATTCCTAACAGATAGATATACTAATAATTCATGCATCAAATGAAACTTGGTGAGAAATGACTTGAGGCTAAGAAGATGGAGATCAAGACGTACAGAAGTCAAAATAGAATACGAGGATCAAATAATCGTTCAAATTTTCTCTAGACATAACTTTATTACAAATTAAATTACAATCAGATGAATAATAATCCTTCAAAAGAACTTTTAAATTTTCATCATAAACACTACATTTTCATGCATGATTTTTGTATACAGGATCATTAAAATTTTGACAATCAAATATTTAAAAAAAAAAAATAATAACTGAATATACACACTGAAATTATAATGACATTATAAACTGAAAGAAAAGTCGCCTATATTATTTGACTGTAAGACTATTATACACAAAGAGCATATATCATAGCTCTCGATAATTTATTACAACAGCTGATCACATTGCTCCAATCCATCACAATATTGAGCCATGGCACCTGCATACAAAATGTAAAAATAAAAATATAAGGATCTTAATTCTGACGGACAAATTCAAGAACAATCAATCCAAGTATATTTACATTAAAAAACTGATTTATTAGCGGTAAAATAAACAAACAGCCTGTTATATGTTTCAGAAACATTGAAAAGCTACAAGGAAATCCTAATACATAAATTTCATAATTATAAAATAAAAAATTAAATGAATGTGCAAAAAAAAAAAAAAAAATGTTTCTTAATCAATTGAAAAATTTAATATACAAAAATCTGGAATGATTTCTACAATGTATGCAGTGCCAATTTCATATTATTTTTTCATTATTTTTTTCGTATAATACACATAAATACCTTAAATTTTAATAAATATCAAAATTAAAAAAAAAAATGTACATTTATTTACTCGTTAAAATAAATAGCACCACATAAAGAATGTGAAATGTAATGTGTATCATGGATTGTCTTCAGAATCAGAACCATTTTTAGAAAGCGGTGTTATAACGCTGTTTGAAGGAAGAGATTCTTCAGGTTTTGGTTCTGACTCATCAATCTGTAACGACCACTCGTCTACTGTATCAGAATTATGTTGGTCATCATCAGATGGTTTATCTTCCTCTACAAAATTAGAACCATCAGCTGGTGGAGGACTGTCATCTTGAACCATTTCAGAATCTTCTCGCGAACTTCTCCTATCATCAATGATAAATATGTATGAAATGAAATATTTTCAAAATAAATTAGAAATTATAATTAATAAAATTAAATTTAACAATAAATAAATAATGTATCTTAGAGGCAAAATACCATTAATTTTCTTTTAGAAGTTCTAACTTCATTTTATGTTAATTAAATATAGTTTTAAAAAAATAAAATCATATTGAACTGTTCAGAAATTATGGTAGATTTACATTCTATCATTTATTTTCTATTAAGAACCCAGTGTACACGTAGGGTCTAAATCGTGAAATTGTATAGAACAGTAGCAATACACTGTTCCTACACTTTTACCATACAATGTCCTGCTACCCACACCTATGGAGTCAGTTGCAACGAGGTAGTTTACTGTATTATAAAACAAATACTTTATTTGCAATTAATTGGTGAGTAATAATTAGTTAATGATATTAAATTTCAGAATAAACTTAACAAAAATTAATCTTTCCAGATGGCCAATCTTGAATTAATGAGTGATTAAATCTGAAAGTGTAAATATAAAACCTATCAAACTAAAACCCATATTTACTTGATTCATTTATAATCAGAAGCAAGAAATATCTTTTAGTAATAAATAACCCATCCAACTACTCTTCTTAATTTTAAAATTTGAGTTAAAAGATAAAATTAACTTTAGAATAGCAAATTGTGCATTATATAGAATGCCAACATTTGTAAAAATTACTGGCAACTCTTTGACTTACAGCCAACTGTTTCCATACATTGGCACAACTTTGTATCTTCTAATTAATCATTTTCCAAGGGGAAGAACGCTGACATGAGAATTCTGTATACAACAGATCCAACAGGGAAAAAATATTTCGTAACACCTTTGCAACATATCTGATTCACTTATTCAGAGACATTGTCTCTTGATGTGTAGACTGGATTGATTGAAATATATTACATTAAAATAGCCTATAGCTTCCCCATATATTTTGAATATAATTAATATCTTAAGAATTTATGAATCCTAAAAAAGCATTTTTGAAAGCTTCATCGATTTTTTTATTGTAGTAATAAGGGATCTAGATGCCTAAAAAAGTGATATTCACTAGACAAAAGAACAGGAGAGTAAAGAGGATAAGGCATATTCACCATAACTGCCTGTTATTTTAGCAAATATGTACCAACCCATAAAGCATTGTAATCTATTTTTATACCAAATTCCATACCAAGAAGAATTAATTTGTGTAATTTTTTTGTTTACCTTTTAATTAATGTAAGTTAATTAAGTTTCACATTATGGATTGAGTTCCAACAGCTAAAGTTTGTAGATATTTATCAATAGAACAATTTTCTTTATCTATAAAGTAAAATTTCTGTAATTGTTTTTTTAAATTATAGGTGAATAATACACAGACACATTCCCTGTCTTCATAATATTCTTCAGCCAATGCCCATTCTAGGTTGAAGCCATTCAATGTCATACCCATCCATTTATAGTACAATCTGCAGTGCCAGCCTATAGGGATGTGCAGCAAAAAAGATGATAAACAGTCCTATACTTCTGGCATGTCAGGGGACAAATCAGGGAGTGACAGATCATCAAAAAAGTGGCCACAGCAGCCTCTTAGGGCAGGTTGTCAGGGATTGGTGTTTGATTTTATCAGCATTAAAAGACCTAAAGATTTATTTTATAATTATCTTTTGGTCTTCTAATGTCAATTACCTAACCAAGTAGTAATAAGTTAGATTAAAGTTTTTTTTTACACAAGGTGTTATATGGTTAAGAGCCAGGATAAACTTCACTTTGAAGCCTCATGGGATGGCTCAAAAGATTACAATGAATTTGAGAGAAATTTCAAATAAGAAACCAGCAATCAAACACTTTTAAGATAAAAAACTCATTTTAAAGACAAATTAAATTAAATGAAAACAATTTTAAATCACAAATGCTTCAATCTTCAAGGATACTAATGAAAACAGATCAAAATGAAACATCTTTACTTTTCCCAATTAGCTTAGAGAGAATAACAATTTATCACCAAGTGTTTTCTTGGAACCCATAGGGAATAGTAAGCATGAGTAGAATGGTGAGTGTTATAATATGACTTATCACGGACTGTAAAAACTAAGATTTCAAATAAAGGGATTACAATACCTCCACTGAAGTAATTTTATTAAGTACTAACCTCGCTGCAGGATGAACTGATGAAGAATTGTCAGAAAATGATCCTAAATCGTCATCTGAAACTGATACTTCTGGCACACTTTTTACAAGATCTCTCAAAAAATCAAACCGATTTTCTGATAAAATGCACTGTTTCCTGTAATAACAGAATCATTATACAAGTAAATCACTAATAAAAGTAAATTAAGTATAAAGCATACTAATAAACAATATACATACATGTGATGTGGACTTAACGTTCGAGCATTTTTCATAGTAGTAATCTCCATAGTCTTTGTTATTAAAGACTCCACAAACAGCTCTAAAGTGCGAGGTATATCATGTTAAAGAATTTTTTATTCTTAGCGTTGCAAAATAAAATATATCAACTAAAGAAATTTAAAAAAAGGGAATGCAATCTCTAACAATATCAATATACTTTTAACATAAAGCTGATAAAAATACCTGACTAGAAGTTAGTTACCTAATTCAAAAAGTGTTTGTTTACAAAAAATATTAGCAAGGTAGGTAGACCAAAAACAGAGTGGTTTTAATTTAGACCAAGAGGTTTAAACATTTCTTTTGTGAGACCCATGAAGAATTGAGGTTGAAATTGCCACTCTGGTTATAATCCTTTAGCTAATGTGTAAGATGGCTTCAAGAGAATGAGGAAGAATATTGAACTCGTGGGACTCTACAAGGAAACCCCTTCAACAGGTTCATCAGACTGGGGCAGCTTCAACAGGCCCAGCACGTCATGCGAATGGATGGTTCTGAGGAAATTTATCTTTGTATTAGACAATTTATAAAGTAAGCCATTTATAAGTGTAAGGCATTATAATTTAATCCAATATTCCAAGATTTATTGGGCCTATTCCTTGAAAATATGTATCTATAAAAATTGAGATGAAAAAACATTTTTAGGTTAGTATTTCAAAGGTTACTTTGTGTATTTAATTATTGGTATCATAATTGTATTTAATTATGTTTGTAGATCTATTATTAGCTGCCATCTGTTCCCCATGCTTTTTATAGAAAATAAAAGGAATAAATTCATAACTATTATCATGTAGTATCATCATATCTTGACCTTCCTTAAGGAAGAAAAGTAAATGAAAATTAAACATCATATTTTTTATATTTTTCCTTGTCATTCAAAATAAATAAGCTCAGTTTTATTTAATGGTAAGTCCTTGTTCATCTACTTGTTATGTTTATGAAATATGCATGTATAATACAAATTAAACTTTAGTGCAGCCACAGGGCACAACTAGTGAAATATATTTATATTATATTGAGAAATTCACTAGCAGAACACACGAATATATTATCAAAAACTGCCAATAAATAATTTTGAAATCCATTCATAAAAATGAGGTAGGTCTTGATTGACATATGTTGAAATAGATTAAACATTGGGTTGGAGCAGGTCAGTGTCTAGGGCAGAGGCAAATGAAAGAACACAAACCTCAATGATATTTTTATCCTAAATCACTACTATGGGCTTAAAAACATTATTTCATTGGCTAAGTTTTTTATCACTTGTTTAATAAAAAATTTTGGTGTTAAAAGAAAAAACTCAAGAAATGAAAATTTTAAATCATTTTAACTTTCAGAGCTTTTGAAGTTTTTTTTAAAATATAAAATAAAAATCAATTAAAATAATCACTCTCGAGATTTGTGTTGATTCAAAGACAAAATGTATCTTTATAAAGGAAGAAAAAAAAAAAAAAAACCTTGTTGGATATCAGGGGAAATGTATTTAAGCTGACAGAACTTATTTGAATAAATATAATGTCATTAAAGTTTATTCATTTATTATGCTAGGACATTTCATGTTTCAAACCAACACTTGGAATTCTCAACTAAGTAATGCAATGAGTTGAATGAAACCCTAAGTCGACTTTTACAAAAATATTTTTTTATGAAATGCTGAAGTCTAACAATTTAATATTATAAGTGTGAAAGTGATTCGAACCTTAAGCTACTTGTTTAGCTTCGCAGACATTATAACACAAAAATAAATTAAGGGAGAAATGGCAAAAAGGAAAATATTGACTACTATATAAAACAAAACAAGCCTTAATGAAAAACCTACAATCAAAACAAAGTAAACAAAACATTCCACAATGAAAACAATCCTTGAAGGTACTTAGCTATTTCTGTTTAAAAAAGGATATAAATTATGACAGGTACAGCTTGAGCTACTTTTCCAACTTCTTCATCAGTCTGCATTATCTTCTTTATCCTCCCCTGAATAAAACTAGTTTAAAATTGATACATTAAAACAGTAAACAGATACATCTGACAACTACTTACAGCAGGAAATCTCGCATTATATTTTTTCTTTTTACTAGGCATTGTTGAAAAATATACACTAAATCACTTATTTCGATCTCGTAGCCTTCAGGCCACTTCAAAACAAACACCAATGTTTTTAATAATCAAGTACTTCACAAGCTCTCGGTTGCTAGCGAAACGAGGTTCTTCCTCTTATCTAACATCTACAGAAGTTCGATTGGGTTACCTTTTGATGACGTCGGCAAAGACAGTCCATTACTGCCGGGTCTGTTTTTGTCACTGTTTCTTGTCACAAACTGCATAAATAAACCTAACAGCCAACAAAACTTGTTTATTCACCATGTATTTTAGTAATGAAAACTTTGAATAAAATTAATAACTTTTTTATCTGAACACCTAGAGTTAAAACCTTTATATGAAGAAAAGGAATAACAGATAACGACCCATATTTCTTTGAGCTAATTTCGTTAGTTTAGAATATTATTCATTTTAAGGACATATACATAGGTTTTCTACCTTTAGTTGCGCTTATATATTATCGACCATACTACTATCTGTTGTTCACCACTCAAGCTTTACATACTGACGCGACGCTACCTAACTGCTACAACCAGAGCAAATATAGTCGTCAGGCAAACATCATATATTGAGAGAGAAATACTTTATTCATATATGCTGCCTAAATACATTA
>NW_027106871.1:929947-934023 GCF_000696795.3 Halyomorpha halys | reverse complement strand
AACAGCAGCCGGCCCCGGCTTGGTGTCGCTGCTTCTCCTCTCGCTAGACCTCCAAATATCAGCTCGATCCACTCGAAAATCGGCAGACAACTCCCTTGCACCAATATCCTCGACTGTGCCAATTTTCAATCGAATCGGACAACTATAGCCCGCCCACACACAAGGACAGCGCGGACCTGATGTGCGCCTGTCAACGGCCAGAGCCGAACTCGATCAATATATTTCTTATAAATACTTTGGACAAATTATTCTCCATGTTATATGTTGTAATATTTTTAAATGTATTTTTAGAATCAATAAATATTACAATAGAATCTGCTGATCAACTAAAAGCTAACGTCTTACACAAAGCTTCTCTCGATGGCTTCAGATTGCCTCAGAGAGATAAATTCATGCAACTTGCTATACCGAGATGCTTTAGACCTTCAAATACCGACATCGACAGAAAAAGGCAACACTCCCGATTGGAAAAGACACAGGTCCAGTATCGAAGAAACTCTCCCTGTGGTTAAGCCGCTACGGATATCGGAGGTGGAAGCAGCGGTGGAGATCGTCACCACCACTATCCAGGATGCAGCCAACATGACCATCCCTAAGTTTATGCCACAGCCCAACGCTATCAGGAAACCGCCAAAGCACACTCTTGCCCTCATCGGTCAATAAAACAACCTTCGCAATATCTTCCAGCGCACGCGTGACTATAGTTTGAAGACGGTCATTAATGCGATGATTCGGCGCATAGCCAGCCTCAAGCAGGACTTAAAGACTTCGCTCTGGAATGACCAGTTACGGAGGATCCATGAGGATCAGCGCCAGTTCTGGAGACTCGTCAGGACCTTCATGAAAGAGAGGCGGAATTTGTACCTTACATCAGGCGACGATCTACTGACATCTGGAGAACAGGCTGAACTACTGGCTATAAGCTATGCAGCAAGGGATGCTGAACGGACGACCAGTTTTTATTTTTATTTTCAAAACCTCATTTATTTTTCATATTTATACAAATACAAAAATATATAATACATTTCAATACAATTTTTCTAGTTTTGGATTACGGCATATAAGATTAGCAAGAAACATGGTCATCTGAAGGCGGTTATACATTGGTGGCATGATTGCAGGGGGAGCTTACAAGAAATGGGGAGGGGCCATTCCGGCTTGTGGTGATGGTGGTGGTGTGATGACTTCAAGCTACAGAGCCCGAAGTCCTTCCCTCGGCGAGGACGTCTACCAAGGGGACTGTGCTTTGCCACCTCTCAGGTCTTATTGGAGGGGCGATTTCTCGGAATAGCGGGTTGGCACAGGCCTTCAGCCCATCAAAGAATTTGATGTGCCTTCGGCCTATATACTCCGGCACAGAGGGTAGCTGGAGTTCCTGGTGGATTGTTGTGTTTCTAGCCCTCTGTAGCGTAGTTCCACGGACGATTCGCCGGAGGACGGAATTCTGATAACTCTGCAGCTTTTCAAGCGCTGTTTGGTAGAGGTGACGTAGCAGTGGTGCACGATTATAGCCTTGTAGATTTGCAGCTTCAGCCTTAGTGAGAGTTGTGGGGATTTCAGGCGATGGTAGAGCCTGTAGCTCTTCTGGTGGGCCAGCTTAAGTCTCTCCCGAACGTGACTGGAGAAGGTGAGGTGCCTGTCCAGTGTGACACCCAGGGAGAGAATGGAGCCGGAGATTCGCTGATCGACTTCATCTACTTTGAATGTGGTAGGCAGTGGTTTCTTTCCTGTTTGAAACGACATCACTATGGCGTCCGTCTTCCCAGGGTTTACCCTAATCCCAATACTTTTAAGAGCATCAGTGATGGTGGCTGCCGCGTCTTCAGCATGGGTTAGGGCTGTCTTGGCATTAATGCTGGAAGCATAGATGCAGATGTCGCCCGCATAGGCTGCTACCACTGCCTTTGGGTGTTCAATGGCTACTATAGGTGCCGTAAAGAAGACAAATAGTACTGGACCTAGTACTGATCCCTGAGGTACTCCGCAGGTGGTGGGGACTGGAGAGAAAAAGCTTTCGCCAACCCATACGACGAGGGATCTTCCACTGAGGGAGCTTCGGATGAGTTGGCATAGGGCGGCTGGAAACTTGAATTCCTCTAGTCGGTGGAGTAGGAGCGGGTGGGAAACTCTCTCAAAGGCTTAGCTGCAATCTAGTGAGATGAAGGCCGTTGGACAGTTCTTCTTCATCTGCCCTATGGTGTGCGCTTAGAGTTTCGCCAGGTGGTGCTCACAGGCGATTCATCGTTGGAATGCGGTCTGCTGTGGTGGGATGACATTTTCCTCTCTGCAGTGTTCCATCAGGTGGTGGTTGATGAGCCATTCAAACACCTTACTCATGTGCGAGAAGAGGCTGATCGGACTATAGGAATCTCCTTTCTTCCCAGCTCGTTTTCATGCGGTGGGAAAGTACGAGATCCGCATACACGTGTTGAAGATGTTGAGTAAGAAGGCTTTACCCTTCCTAGGAAGCATCTTCATGAGTACATACGGGATTCCGTTCAGTCCTGACCCCTTGTTCCCTTTGACGCTTCGTAGTACAGTCTGTGGTGTGAACTTGGGGATGGTTAAGTCGGCTGCATCCTGGATAGTGGTGGTGATGACCTCCACCGCTGCATCCACCTCCTCCGATGTCCATAGTGGCGTAACATTGCTGGACCTGTATCCTTTCCAGTCGGCCTCACGTTATAGGTACTTGCTCGCCAGTGGTGTTGTTGGTGTACCTTCAAAAGTCGGACGACCAGTGCACCTCATCCACCACCTTGGGTTCCACGGAGCACCAATGAGATTCTATTCTCCTCCTTCAACCGACTTGAGTCTGTAATACAATGCGTCAAAGGGAACAGGGCGTCGGGACTGGACGGAATCCCATATGTAGTGATGAAAATGCTTCCTAATGTACCTGATGCTCTGTTCTAGTCCACTTTCGATTGTTCAGCCGAGATTGCTGAATGTGCCGATAGATTGGGCGTTGATCAGGGGCATCAGAATGTGAAAGCTCTAGGACAGTGGAAATGCATTCGAGGAATGGTCTAATTGCAGGTGGCAGGGCATTGGAGTACGCCATTTCAAGGAGACTCCGAAAGCAAATAAGTTTATATATGATACTTACAATATTTACGGGATCTGAATGGTCCAATGCCCTGAAATTGAATATAAATTATGCACCCCTACGTGGAGTCCCAGGTTCCAGCGGACAGGATAGAGAAGTTGGGTCGTTAATGCAACAGAGAGCCCGAAACACCAGCACATGTGCTGGAGAAATTCCCAACAACTCCCTCCTCATAACACGCCGACATCATGGAGTGAAATATGAGTTAATGAAGCTCCTAAAAGAATGAGATTTCGCCTGCTTTGAAGTCTGCAATCATTCTGGATCCCATCATGAGATATGAAAATAATGACCTTGACCAGGCAAATAAGGTAGATAGGGAAAGGATGGAAATCTACTCGGAGAACAAGACTTCAACGTGAGAGGCCTCTGGTTCGGAGCGATTCCCAGCACAACTAGGAGCTTTATGGAGGAACTAGGGGTCGATGTCCAGGACCTGGCTAGGAAGACAGAGAATATAATACTCGACTCCCTAGGAATCATCCACCACCACATGGATGGAAATTAATGAGTAAGGGAGTTATCTAGAGGAGGGATGGTATGCATGCATCACATATCTTGTTTGTTGTTTTATTTATTACTTTATTATTTTTATATTTTTAATATTTTAATATTTGTTATATAGGGGAATTTGTCAATCAAATGAAATAAGGGTTGTGAAATGGAAGGGAAAGAAAAAAATGAATAAATTGAAAAACTTGTGTTTAGTTTGTAGACTGGTATTAATTGTAAAAGAAAACAGTAGAAAAAAAAAAATGTTATCGATCAGAAGAAAGGTAAGTAGTGAGGCTTTAATCAATTTAATCATAATAAATTCTCCGCAGTGTTCCATCAGGTGGTGGTTGATGAGCCATTCAAACACCTTACTCATGTGCGAGAGGAGGGTGATCGGACTATAGTGCTCGGTGGAATCTCCTTTCTTCCCCGCTCGTTTTCATGCGGTGGGAAAGTACGAGATCCGCATACA
>NW_027106871.1:928921-929292 GCF_000696795.3 Halyomorpha halys | reverse complement strand
TCCGCATACATGTGTTGAAGATGTTGAGTAAGAAGGCTTTACCCTTCCTAGGAAGCATCTTCATGAGTACATACGGGATTCCGTTCAGTCCTGACACCTTGTTCCCTTTGACGCTTTGTAGTACAGTCTGTGGTGTGAACTTGGGGATGGTTAAGTCGGCTGCATCCTAGATAGTGGTGGTGAAGACCTCCACCGCTGCATCCACCTCCTCCGATGTCCATAGTGGCGTAACATTGCTTCGACACTGCTGGACCTGTATCCTTTCCAGTCGGCCTTACGTTATAGGTACTTGCTCACCAGTGGTGTTGTTGGTGTACCTTCAAAAGTCGGACGACCAGTGCACCTCATCCACCACCTTGGGTTCCACGGAG
>NW_027106871.1:918245-928871 GCF_000696795.3 Halyomorpha halys | reverse complement strand
CCAGTGGTGTTGTTGGTGTACCTTCAAAAGTCGGACGACCAGTGCACCTCATCCACCACCTTGGGTTCCACGGAGCACCAATGAGATTCTATTCTCCTCCTTCAACCGACTTGAGTCTGTAATACGATGCGTCAAAGGGAACAGGGCGTCGGGACTGGACGGAATCCACATGATTCCCAAAATTATTGCCTGCAAATGATGGTTGAATACCATCTAATTCATTTTTGGGACTCACCCTAATCACCCCGTTGCATCCTATGTATTTATGTGAACACTATGGACCATGAAGATCTTTGGCCAAGTAATATGGTCTCTTAATAGCCAAGCTTCCAGAACTACTGACTGCCTGGAGGATGCCATCCCGCCTCACATTACTGTGAACCACAGTATATCGTGAATGCCCTAGATATAAAACTCTCACATTTTAGGACAGTGAAAAGGTAGTCTAAAATTAGGTATTATGGCTGTTCAGGGCATCCGTTTCTTTCCCCAAAACAGACCGTCCATTGTTCCAGACCATCCACACCCTAAATTGGTTATTTTTTTATATGAATAACCACAATACAACCTCTGATTAAAGTATCCAAAGATGGATTGTCACTCCTACACCTTGTTGAAGTGAGTTACCACCTCTAATAGGCTGACATAACTCATATACCCCATAGCAGGGAAATCACCTGGTCAATCCTTTTGAAGAGTAAATAACCTTTTTTCAAGCAGAGACTCATCTAAGTGCTTAGCATCACCTTTCATATTTAAAACACATACCTTAGACTGTTTGGCCATTCTAGCCTCACATATTCAACTAGGGCAATAAATGAATTATTAATAATATTAAAATAAATATATAAATAACACAATTTTATTACTATTAAATGTATAAAACAATGGAAAGAACAATATATACATAAATAGATTATGTTTTATAATATTGAATTAATTCTTCATCTTTAGGCTTATATATTTCTTTTTCAACTAAATTGACAATCCAACCTGGTTCTAAACCATAAAAAATCTGCCTTGGGTCCTTCCTTTCCATCAAAACGTCGTACATATGGTCACTTTTACTTAAGGATGGGAGTTCATAACCAAATTTTTGTGACAAAACCAGCCTCTCATAGCTGATTTTTTCAGGATCAGCTAAGTAACCACGATTTTCAGGACTGGAGTAATAAAGAATAACATCTTCACTTGGTAGCATTCGCCTTGGAATAGGCTGTCCTGAAATGATAAATAAATGAAACAATATTAAATGTACAAATAACTTCAAAATAGAATTATCATTATATAATAATTAATTATTAGGAATAACACACAAGTGAAAAGAACCACATTGACAAAAACAATAAATCTGTACATATTATCTACGCAAAAATACCATTGCAGCAAATAAAGATGTTTTTAAAAGGTTTTCAGGAACTGTTTGCTGTTTAGATACAATGATCTGAACTGAGATTTTGGAACTTTTAGAAGGGCACTCACTCTAAATAGTAATTTATTCAATATTAATAATATTTTTATTTTTATTTTGTTTTCCAGCCTACCTTGCCTTCTATCAATACAGGGGACTCTATTTACTATTATTGATACTATTTTCTGGAAATCAGGAGATAAGACAGAGATAGAACTGCTATTGGTCAATTCAACATTTTCATTTTTTTAAAAAACAATTTAACAGTAGAAAGGTTTATGAGTTCTAAAGTCTACAAACTACTATTATCAATTAGAATATTGATAACAGTGGTTAAGCAAAAAGTAAGGATCACTATCTTAAGCTCAACTTGTTTCAAAACGTACATGGAATATTACTCAGTGATTTGAGTTATCAACCTTAAAAATTGATAGGACTGATTGTGAAAAAAAATCACTGCAAGCTATAGTTAGACAGATTCTAACCTTTGATACAATAACTTTAGTATTTAGAGCTCAAATTGGAATGAAAATTCATGGGATCTCATTGAATCATTAAACAATTGAAATTGAAATTAGGTTGAGCTTTATGATCAAAAAACAAAACTACAAACAGACAGAGTAAATGCATTAATACAATAATTGTTCAGTATTTTGAGCTCAAATTGGTACAAGAAATAACAGGATCTTACTGAATAATTTTAGGCATCAAAATTGAAATTCTGTGGAGCCATTGGCTAAAAAATAGTTCAATATTTATATACAAACAGGTTATGATACACCCTTAAACTTGTTACCTTCCTTGTGGTTACATAAATTTAAAATCAATCTATGTGAAAGGGAAAAAATGCAGACTTAAAAAACGTTGTACCAAGTAGTGCTGCAACTCGTTGAACTGATTTCTTTATTTTTTTAAGCAGTAATGCCCATGGGTTCTGATTGATTAATTTTGAATCTGAAACTCATTTCTCCAAATCTATGTTGTGCGAAGAGGAAATAACTAATTGAATAATTTAATTAAATTATAAATAATTTTTGAGAGCTATGGAGTGAGGAGAAAGAAACAGAGGGTAACATTTGACTGGGTAGAGAGGAAATCAATTTTTTTATATGGCTTAAAAGGGGGTTGATGGCATCTTTCTGGTTTTACTCCAGAAAGATTTGTCAGATATAAAACCTGACCTCCTGAAACTTCTTTGTACTGAGATTAAGGTCCAAGGGACGACTTTGAACTCTAGGCATAATGGCATATCCATATTAGAAATGAGACTGTGAAATACCTATGGGCCTACTTAAAAAAGCGCAACAGGCTTATCGAGGATTATTAAATCAATTACTGTTAACTGGTATTACATCATGACTAAAAGACATGGTTTAGTACCATAAAGCATAAAAAGTTGGCAACTTAAGTAATATTCGCATTTATAGAAAAATGAATAAAAACATAGTTCAACTGTTCATCAGGTGAATTGACTGTGAGGAGAAGAGAGGGTTATTTTCCCTATCATCAACTCTTCGCTCCCCCATTCTTGTGGCAGAGCTACAGATACCTTATGATACAATTATTCTTAAATCAAATAAAAAATATATAAGATCGAAAAAACACCTCTACGGAAAAATTGTTCAGGATCTTTCAAAATCCATAACGAATCAATGTCAAAGAAAGCAGTTGTTATAACACCACCATTTCTTTCAATAGCTGCGATTGTCGCTTCATTAGCCCACTGCACTTCTATATTTATTTTACTGCTAAATATATCAGCACCCTAAAACAGAAAATAAATAACATTAATATTGTAACAATGTTGCTGAAATTAATTTTTTTTTTTTAGAATGTATTTATGAAAAAATCTAACCATGCCCAATGGTGGAATTGAACTATAGCTAAGATTAATAAATCATCTTACATTTTATTATTCTGAATAATAAATTGTTTAAAGGTTTTATAAGAGCAGAGTAGCTCAATGAATAAGGCGCTGTCCTGCTAACACCTGGACTTGGGTTCGAAATCCGGCCATGGGTGATAAGAATTTATTCTATTGGTTTGGGAACTCTCCTGGGCTTTATATAAAACCTGGCAGTTTAAACATGATCTGGAACATATCATCCTTGCACAACCGTTGGACTAGAAATAAAACTTCCTTAAAAAGTATTGCACCTCTGACCCTTCATGGGTTTAATAACACTTGAACTAAATTAATAGATATTGTACAAATTTATTAAATGCTAGTTAGAACAAAACTAACCGATTACAAAACCATCTTTTGATGATTTATGAGTTTTGATGTCTTCTTTCCCAAAATGCTATGTCTAACAATGGCTTCCAGTCCTCCCCGCTTCCAGCTGATGGATGTCCTCTCACCAGGCAATCCAAACCAAGAGTATTTTATTCTCCTCAGATGACTCTTTTGATGTCTTCTTTTCTAGATGTCCCACTGAGAGAGACCAAGGATGTCAGGACCTCCCACATCCAGGATACGTCCTCCCCTCCGCGCCTAAAACCCAAGTGCCCCAGACAAAGTCTAGTTCCTTCAGCCACGATGCTCAGTCCAAAACATCGGTGGAGGCACAACGGTTATGAATTTTTTCTTATGATTTCCTTTATGAATAATTTTCTCTAATACTTATTCTCAACTTCTATTTTCTTTCAAATTCACCGCAACTACAATTATGAAGGGAAGTTAAATAAAGTTTCTAAAATATTGGAATCTGCTGCCATCTTCTATGTTTTGAACAACGATCTTTCCACTCCATATTTGACTGAACAAAATTGGTTAGCTTTCTTTTTGGTTTAACAAAGCAAATGAACAATATTGACACGATACATAAAATAAAAACATATTAAAAAACCCTTTATACATAAAACTATACTATTTACTCAAAAAGAGGATATTACAATACATACATACATACATATATATATATATAAATTACGAGCACTTGGACTGAAAGACTTGAAAAAAGGGAACAGAATTGTAACGCATGCTTACTAGAAAGATACTGCTTTATTATCTCTGTGATGTTCCATATACACCTCATTGGGGTTTATTTACATGGGGAGTAAGGATTAGAGTTGTATACAGGCCTTGCCCAACAATAACTCCCCTCTACCAGTTTATGAATATGCCTCATAAACTCCAAAAAGATAACCACAACAAAACACACACAAAAAAACTTAAGACAAACTAACCTATACACGAAAACGAAAACTATAAAATACACTTTTCATAAACTAAAATTAACACATGAACTATTTAAAAACTAATAAAACTTGTCACTCCATTTTTCTTACTGTGGTGGCAAGATTAACGTCTTCAGCGGCAATAGTTGACGTTTGCAAAGAGAGTGTTTGAAATGGGTTTGCCATTGTCGAAATTATTATCAACATTTTTATTTCTTAAGTATATTTCTTTTAAATCTATTTTTAATTATAATTCATTTAAAGTTTCATTATTTTACATTTAAAACCTCTCGCCATATTATCAATTACACTTAATTATGAAGAGCTTGTGTGTTGTTATCTAAAAAAACTGAACTTTTTTGATTTAATACAACAAATAAACAAGACTGAAATGATATATAAAATAAAAACATATTAAAAACCATTTATATATAAAAAATAACTATTTACTCATAAAAGCGGATATTACAATATATATAATAAATAAGTATGGTAATTAATGCATTTTATTGAAAGTATGATTTAAAAAAAAAAGTGAACAGACCATTATAATTGTCACGTAACAGATTAAAAAAGCATATAATTTAACTTCTGGGTGTTAATTAAAACTTTACTATGGGCCTTCCTAAGAACAACTTAAAGATGATAACAAAAGTAATATTGCCAGAGGAATAGCAAGAGGGTTGCATAAGACTTAGTCTACTTTCAGTTTTCTAAGAACAGTGGAGATGTTCATAGAACCAGGAGTGATTCCATATGGAAGAAAATAGAGATATTCAATTGTTATTCAAATAATATATCTATTGGCAAAATTATTGGGGTTTCCAACATTGTGACTGAGAAGAGATCATGAAGACTAACCTTACAATAGCAGCACTTTGCAGCATTTGAGTTGCTTGGAGAAAGCTAACAAATTCCTTAATAGCCCCAGGGAAAAAATCTTTTCAATTTTCTTACAGCTATAGTTAGAGCAGCCTAGGATAGTAAACCCAAGTAATTCACCAGTAACTCCGTAGCATGATAAATCTTCCAACTTCAAATTATATTATTTTTTCTTATTCACATTATACAGTTTTCTCAGGCTAATTTCATTATTTTTATTTTATTTTTTAAATACTCAAAGTGTATAATGTTTTCTATTGTTCTTTTCCTTTTGTTTAACATTAATTAAATCATGACTACTTAGAAGACCTTGACTTCTAAGACTGAACAACACAATGTTTGAATGAAAGTTGTAATATAGAATAACAGATGGTACTGATAAATAATATTAAAATTTTTTTTGCAATTTGTTGACAAAGAAATATAATTTTCTAAAAACAAACAATATATTTTTGATCTATCTTTTATAATCTGTTGATTTTTTTTATTAAAAAAACATTCTCACCTCATCAGTTAAATGTACTCCATAATGTTTATCTTCTGGTCGTATTTGGTATAGCCCAGTTTTGCAGATTGTAGCCAGATCTATTGGCTCTGTTACATCAATTCTGTTAGTATCAATCATCTTTTGCAGCTGGAAGAGAGAAAGTGGAGGATATTGCTTTCTTAAGCTGAAAATTAAGATAAACGTGAACCAATAAATTATTATAGAAAATTATTAAAAAAAACAAAATTTAGCTGGACACTAAAAAAAAATTATTAATTATCAAGTAACATTTCTATTAGTCTCTATTGTACCAGGAAATGGCTAAATGAATTGGTGTAATGGGTTTATTTTTCTCAACAGATCCATTTCAACATTATCCTAGAGCCAGAAATTGCAAGTTCAAATTATCTGGTTGTTGTTAATTTAGAAAATAAAAAAAAAGAATAAAGTTTTTTTAGGAGGCTAGACGTAAATCTATCAATCTGAGATCTGCGGGCAGCGCCCGACTGAGAATTTCCGATATCCACTAATCTTAAAATACAACTAACTTACATTGCCATGTATGCACTAAAAAAATGGCACATTGTTACTAATCACAGTAAGAAAATATGTAATGTAAGGAGTGTTTTATTATTTGAATAAAAAGGGTAAACCATGTTGCTAGAGGCCATAAACATTTTTTTTTTTATTTCCTTATCATCTCGATAAGGGGGCATTTTAATTGTTTCAAATTTTTGATGTACATTTTTCAACAAATCTACTCATTTTATAGCCCCTGAGTCCAGAAAAAGGATTTTTGGCCATAGGTCTGTTTGGTGTGTCTGTGTCATGATTATCTCTTGAACAGGTGGGGTGATTTTGTGTTTTTTTTTGGCTCGTAGGACTTTGGTCCCTGATGCCGGTGTATTAAATTGGGCACACTATATACATAGTATAGGCTATCCCAGTCACAAAATGTTTTTCTCTCGACTAAAATGTCAAAATGGCTAAAATGATTTTGATGAAACTGGCTTAAAGTCTTCTTGAAACTGACTTAAAGTACGTTATCTTTTCATATATAACATAAATCTTAGTGAATGATTAATTTTTACTGGACCAATATTATTAAAGATACAGAAGGGAATAGTTCTATTGGTCTGAGCATCCAAAGTGGTGAGAGAAGTCATGCGAGTGGACACACCACTTGTTTGTCAAAAAATTACTTAGTATCTGGATACTAGGAGGTATTGAAAACTCACTGTTGTTAAACCCTTTTTTAATTATTTACCTATTTAATATTACAAATAAAATATCTCACTTTTTAATGAGTTTTATAATTCAGCAAAATCTATACTATATCAGACACGTATACTCATCAGCAACTTACTGGTGCCCTTGGTAATATGGTTCATATGGGAATCTCAAATAAAAAGGATTATTTCCTGTTTCATAGCCAAGTCTCATAAAATTCTGTCGCTGCCCAGATCCTTTATTACCAGCACCATGTTTATCTCCTCCATATTGACCTCGACCCCTTTTATACTAAAAAAGAACAAATAATTTTTTAAAAAATAGATATTGAATATACTTGAATAGGAATTCTTGTTGAAGTCACTCAGTTTGTATTTGCAATCTTAAAACAATAATTTAAACTTTTTATCTCTGAAAGTATGAATTTATGAAACTAGCGTACTTCCTACCAAAATGAAACTTACTCACTCACTTTAAGGAAAGAGCAATGCCAGTAAAATTTGGTGAGAAGAAAAAATGTGAATATTTAATACAATTTAATTGAACATTTAATTCAAATACTAATTTATAAGCAAAGGTAGTTGAGATTGGAATAGTTGTCTAAGTGCACAACTGAAGGCATTATTATATTATTCCACTTAAAGTTACAATCCTGTAACATATAATGTAAATTATATATAACTTGCATAATTGGTAAATAATCCAAACAACATTTTAATCTGTTATTTTCTCAAAACACAGCTAATCTGATAAGGCCCCTCCCTATAAGCATAAAGAAAAAGAAAAATCCACTAGAAAAATGCTTTGTAAACGTGATAAATACAAGTTTTATTTCTATGCAAAGAATGTTAAACAGGATAAACATTAAAATCTACACACATTACTTCATAAATTAGTTGTCTATAATAAGATAATGCAAATGTAATGAATTACCTTCTTGGGAGCACCAGTATTTCTAATATTACCTAGATTTATTCGAGGCAATGCTCTAAGCATTTTTAAGGCCTCAATAGATCCATTTTTAATGACACTCATATTTAAACCCAAGCAAAAAAATTATTGTTAAGAAAAGAGAAATAGCATCATTGGAGCAAAGGCACCTTCAGAAAGTGCGCGATCAAGATTGCGCGTTCAAACTCATCATAAAAAATAAAATTTGTTACATACAATACAGTTTTAGTTCAAGAACCCAGGTTTCACAGTGATGATAGTAATGACAGATACTGCTGTCACAGTGCCACTATCTGTGCCTTGGCTGTACTATCGTATTATCAGGATTTGCTTGTGACTATTAGCGTACAAGTCACAGATAATAATTGTAATACATAATAGCACAAGACTATACGCTTGCTTGAATAGTGGCAAATCTGGTAAAAAGAATAGTTGTGGTTTTATTTCGAAATAAATGTACTCTAAAGATATTAAAGCAGGCAAAATCTTTCTTTATTGTGGTCCAACTATTGACTATCCCCCCAAAAAAAGTAACCACAGTCTAGGGTACAAATCTGTAGAATACGTGTTCGTACGTGTACAATACGTATTCTACAGATTGTACTGTAGATATATATGCCACTATTCAAACAAAGCAGCGACATAAACTGTTATACATATTTTTTTCTTTTTAGATTTTTGTGAACCAGCCTAATGAAGAAGATATCAGAACTGAACATATTTCGAAATAATTAAGTTTACAATATTATATGTTTAATTAAAAAAAATAAATACTGGAAGATCGTTGATTAACCTTGTGTAAAAATAAAAGTCAGATGGTCCCAGTGCTGTCAAAGAAAAACTCAAATAGTAATAAAACTATGTAGTGTTAGCCAAGTTTCAGTGTATTCTGGCTACTGTCCCCAACCATAAAAACGCCTCTGTTCGAAATCCATAAATATCAATTTACAACAGAAATCTGTCAATCATAAAGTTGATATGTACGTAGTTCCCTTTCATACCAACATGTCTTAAGCCTTATCAAAGCTCCATAATTCTTCTTTTAATCTATGTCATGCATTTCAGAACTCAACTTTCCTCCCACAACTTTTATTAGGTTTTATTATATTATATACAATATATTCATGTTATTTCCAGCAGCCGAGCTCTGGCATATGGACCGTCTGATCACCGGCCTGTACTCTATACTTTCGAAGGTACACCAACAACACCACCGGCAAGTAAGTATTGATTCCACAAGGCCGACTGGAAAGGATACAGGTCCTGTGTCGAACAAACTCTCTCAGTGGTCACGCCACTAAGGACATCGGAGGAGGTGGATGCAGCGGTGGAGGTTATCACCACCACTATACAGGATGCAGGCGACTTCACCATCCCCAAGTTCACGCCACAGCCCAACGCCTTCAGGAGACTGCCAAAGCACATCCTCCCCCTCATCGGTCAGCGAAACAACCTCCGCAACATCTACTAGCGCACACATGACTACAGCCTGAAGCCGGCCATCAATGCGATGACCCGGCAGATAGGTAGTCTCATGCGGGACTGGAAGACCTCGCTCTGGCATGACCAACTACGGAGGACACACGATGATCATCGCCAGTACTGGAGACTCGTGAGGTCCTTCGTCAACAAGAAGCGAAGTGTGCACCTCACATCAGGCGACGATCTCCTGACGTCGGGGGAACAGGCTGAACTCCTGGCCACAAGCTATGCAGTGAGAGATGCTGAACGGACTACCAGTGGACCCCATCCACAACCTGGACCGACGAGCCCCAACGAGAAGTCTCTATTCTCCTCCTTTGACCAGCTAGAGTACGTACTACGAAGCGTCAAAGGGAACAAGGCGTCAGAACTGGACGGAATCCCGTATGTACTCATGAAGATGCTTCCTAGGAAGGGTAAAGCCTTCCTACTCAACATCTTCAACTCATGCATGCGGATATCGTACTTTCCCACAGTATGGAAGCAAGCTATCGTAGTACCTTTACTCAAACCAGGGAAGAAGGGAGACTCAACCGAACACTATCGTCCGATCAGCCTCCTCTCGCACATGAGTAAGGTGTTTGAACGGCTCATCAACCACCATCTGATGGAACACTGCAGAGAGGAGAACGTCATCCCACCACAGCAGACCGGATTCTAATGGGGAGTCGCCTGTGAGCACCACCTGGCGAAGCTCCAAGCGCACACCATAGGGCATATGAAGAAAAACTGTCCAACGGCCTTCATCTCACTAGATTGCAGCCAAGCCTTTGAGAGTGTTTCCCACCCGCTCCTACTCCGCCGACTGGAAGAATTCAAGTTTCCAGCCGCCCTATGCTGACTCATCCGAAGCTACCTCAGTGGAAGATCCCTCGTCGTATGGTTGGCGAAAGCCTTTCCTCTCTAGTCCCCACCACCTGCGGAGTGCCACAGGGATCGGTGCTGGGTCCAGTGCTGTTTGTTGTCTTTACGGCACCTGTGGTAGGCATCGAGCACCCAAAGG
>NW_027106871.1:917381-918195 GCF_000696795.3 Halyomorpha halys | reverse complement strand
GGGGGAACAGGCTGAACTCCTGGCCACAAGCTATGCAGCGAGAGATGCTGAACGGACTACCAGTGCACCCCATCCACAACCTGGACCGACGAGCCCCAACGAGAAGCCTCTATTCTCCTCCTTTGACCAGCTAGAGTACATACTACGAAGCGTCAAAGGGAACAAGGCGTCAGGACTGGACGGAATTCCGTATGTACTCATGAAGATGGTTCCTAGGAAGGGTAAAGCCTTCCTACTCAACATTTTCAACTCATGCATGCGGATATTGTACTTTCCCACAGCATGGAAGCAAGCTATCGTAGTACCTTTACTCAAACCAGGGAAGAAGGGAGACTCAACCGAACACTATTGTCCGATCAGCCTCCTCTCGCACATGAGTAAGGTGTTTGAATGGCTCATCAACCACCACCTGATGGAACACTGCAGAGAGGAAAATGTCATCCCACCACAGCAGACCGCATTCCAACGATGAATCGCCTGTGAGCACCACCTGGCGAAACTCCAAGCGCACACCATAGGGCAGATGAAGAAGAACTGTCCAACGGCCTTCATCTCACTAGATTGCAGCCAAGCCTATGAGAGAGTTTCCCAACTGCTCCTACTCCACCGACTAGAGGAATTCAAGTTTCCAGCCGCCCTATGCTGACTCATCCGAAGCTACCTCAGTGGAAGATCCCTCATCGTACGGGTTGGCGAAAGCCTTTCCTCTCCAGTCCCCACCACCTGCGGAGTGCCACAGGGATCGGTGCTGGGTCCAGTGCTGTTTGTCGTCTTTACGGCACCTGTGGTAGGCATCGAGCACCCAAAGGCAGTG
>NW_027106871.1:888637-916876 GCF_000696795.3 Halyomorpha halys | reverse complement strand
TATAGGCCGAAGGCACATCAAATTTTTTGATGGGCTTAAGGCCTGTGCCAACCCGCTCTTTAGAGATATCGCCCCTCCACCAAGACCTGGGAGGTGGCAAAGGACTGTCCCCTTAGTGGATGTCCTCGCCGAGGGAAGGACTTCGGGCTCTGCAGCTTGAACCACCAGCCGGAATGGTCCCTCTCCATTCTATGCAAGCCCCCAACTAGTATGTTACCAATGTGAAACTGCCTTCAGCGGACCCTGTAACTCAACTTATACTGCCATACGGCAAACAAAGTCAGTATGTAATTTGTATATATACTTTGTATTATATATATTTGTAATTGTAATTATATATCAATAAAGAGGATTTGAAAATAAATTTAAAAAAAATTTCCAGCATACATATATTAATTACCTTATATTAATGTTTTATTATATATTACAATTTACACAATTTTGAGCCTCTATTCAATTATATATATTTTCTTTTCTTCATCGTTTTATATTTATTGTATCTCTTTTAATTTTTTTTTTTAATATTATTTCTCCTCCTATTATGTACATTGTCATTAGATGTTTGCCTAGTTTTAATATTTTCTTTAATTTGATAATATTATCTTTACTTTAACATTATTTTCAAATGTAAAGTATTATTTAACTGTCAATTCCCACCAGTTCTCTTTCCTGTCAATTTCTGTTCAATTTTTGTTCTTGCCTCCATTCGGTAAGGTATGTGTTCTATTTTGTTCATTATATTCCTTTATTCTTAATTTAAATCTTATCCCCTGTTTCCATCTTTTAGTGTAATGAATTTTTATATTTCTTTTTTATTTTCTATTATTTCTGTATCCATTAACTCTCTAAACCTTTGTTATTCTTATTTGATTTTATGTTTCACTGTACATCTTTTTATTTGCTCTAATTTACATTATTTATTTTTATAGACATTGTCATAATTAGACACACCTTAGTCAAATTTTATTTTGGTTATCTATTTGCTTACCTTGTTACCTCATTTATGTTTTTGTATCTTTTTTAGCTCTTATAAAGCCCTGAAACATGGAGCAAAATGTTGGCTCACATTACGATTTGAGTTTTTTCTTTGACCGCTTGAGTTTTTTCTCAGTCCATCTCTCTTTTATTTTTCCTTTTATGTTTTTCTGTAAAATGCACAACTTGGTCACTAAAGGTATCAAAATAGTAACAAAAACTATTTATTGTTAACCAACATTTCACCCCACTTTGCAGGGGTGATAAGTGTGAGGTTCTGCTCCAACTGAGAGTTGGCCCCCCTGCAAAGTGGAGTGAAATGTTGGTTAACCATAAATAATTTTTTGTTACTATTTTGATACCTTGTTTGTTTGTTAGTTTTGAAAGGGCGTTTAACAGCCTGGTCATCAACGCCCGTTGGTTGTTGGCTTTGGTAAGGCCTAGTTGTTTTAGTCATTTTGATACCTTTATTGACCACCAATCGGACTATTTTCCTCCAATCTACTTCATACGGTCAACTATCTTCTTCCAATATTATTATAATCATAAATGTATTAATTTATGTAGTAAAGACTAAGATAGGGTTTTCTGACCCACTTAAAGCTAGCTAGTCTCTTACATGCAGTGACTCTCAATGTCTTTTTCATGCCTAGAAATATTACTAGCCAAGATTTCATTTTAATAATCAATCTAAAATGGATTCAACCGATATGAAGGAACCAGTAAGTGCACATAGATAATTCTTCCAGTATTTTGGTACTAGAAATTGTGGGAATATCCTTTATTTTTAATACCTTTGCACATAACCAAGAGCCGTCTGTGCCATTACGCAAGTATCTAAAGTGAATACCTTTAAAAATTGCTAACTCCCATCCGACTGTAGGGAACTACTCTACAGAGAGTGATTAACGTCCTGCAATTGTGTAAAGTGGGTACCTTTAGAAATCTCCTACAGGAACCTAGTCGAATGCTCTACAGAGTGCATATAATATCCAGAACAGATTTAAGGCATATTTTCTTAAAACTCGCTTATCACACATAGTTTGCAGATTAACACTGCATTACATTCAATCCTCCTGTTCCAGCTAATTTTCTTCTGCTAAATGCCTTCTGATAATGCTGCACCACATCTCTCAAATAGTTACCAGCACTTAGCACATGCCTCGACAAGGTATTATTAGGACCCATAGGCATGAATGGCATACACTTTGGGTCAATTTCGTTGTTCAATGTAAACTCCTCATCAGATAAATTGCAACATCTATGAACCTTATGAATGCATTGACAAGCTATTAGGATTCGGGCATGACTGGCATACACTTTGGGTCAATTTTATAGTTCAATGTAAAATCCTCATAAATCGCAACATCTATGAACCTCATGAATTGGTCTCATCATTTCTATTCACTATTTGTCAACAAAATAAAATTTATATGTTGTTCGTAATTGATTTCAATTCCATCATCAGCCTATTTTTACTTTTTGTTTGTTTTATACATCAAATTTATTCTTTTCTCTTTAACCTGTGTTTTATGCGAGTGATAATGTTGTTTAAGCCTTGATTATTCAGGAAGCATATTTTCTTGTCATGAAGAAGAATTAGTATTACATAGATAGTTGCCTCAATTTTTTTTACTTTAGGTTTTAAATGGTGAAAAAATGTACTGAAAGACTCGGAGTCATTCAAGGCCATTAAATTCATGACATTCACACTTCATGAATTCCATTGATGACCATTTTATTAAAATTCAAGCACTCTAGACTATTTGGATGTCACTTGTTGCTTAAAATCCCAAAGATATGGCCACTTGCGAAGCAGATGTTGTATTCTGCATCTGATGGGCAGCGAGTCATTTCATGAAAGATTGTATATGAGAAAAAAAAATGGTTGCCCTAACTTGTGCTAATTTTGTCTGGGCAAATGCCAACCCAAGATTTACAAATAGTGCACATAGCCTTGTGCAACGATGTGTTGAAAAGAACCCATTATGGATAAAATAAATCACCATCCTCCAGCTTAACATGGGGCGCCGCCATCTTATGGTAGACGAGCTGAGAGCTCTTGCCAAACGCTGTGATATCCTGGCGGTCCAAGAACCTAGCTACTGTGAGAACTTGGTCATGGGGTTCGGCCTAATGTCAAGAGTTATGGCTTTGTGCATTAAAGAGAGGAAGCCCAGGGCTGCAATTATACTGAACAGTCCCAACCTTGATGTGATGGATCTAAGACAGTATAATATGGCTTATTGTGCGGCATGCTATATCAGGTGGAGTAGCACCATCTTCAAAATGCTTTTAGTGTATCTACCTAAAGGTTGCAGACTTGAAGAAGGCATTTCCACCATGAATACAATCATCTGAAGCAATAGAACAGTGATCATATGCCCAGATACTGACTCCTGGAACACAGTATACAATCCAACAGACAGAATGATCCCTTCTCTCCTACCACGTTCTCTGGACCAAGAGGAGAGAGCAGGATTGATAGTACTCAAGCCCCGCCAACGCTGATAAGATATATTCTCGCTGTGGACCCTCAGATCTGAGACTTGCACTTTATGTTGAGTACAAGCCCAAAGCTAGGGCACACCGAAATTTGGTACACTCACTGAAATGTAAACCAAAGTCATCCTAGGATGACTTTGTTGTTGAAGAGTCCACAAAAATTTCCAACGGTGTTCAATATCAAGTAACACAGGGCAAGTATGGAGTCAACACTCAATGGGAAACATGAGGAAAAATTATATAACAAAGATTGTATGCATGCCATATACATTTATAAATGGTACATATAACAGATTCTGAAATTATGGCATAATATAATTAATAATGACTGGTTTTACTAGATGGAATCTGTTCTTATATTAAGAAAGAAAAGACAGCACAAAATTATACAGATAATTTTTATCTTTCTCAACCTTGAAAGTAAGGGAAGTTTTGTTGTATTCTTCTAGGAAGTGAAAAAAATATTTGTTCTCAAATAAGTAGTACGTAGTAATATGGAAGTCACTAATCATATTATGATTATCACTATCAATTCAATACACAGGTCTCAAAAATTTGATAAAAATGCAATGTAGCTTAACTTGGTTTTATTTTACAACTTACAGGACTTAATCTTATACAATGATGACATTTAAAATTAAGTAACATAATTGTATATATACAATTGAAAATATAAAAATCAGATCGTTCATACAATATTTAGTTCCATTTAAACATAATGATCATGCAATAACCTTGTTATATAAAATAATATTTCTTTCGCCATCTTTATAATAAAACTCAAACAACAGGCATTTTGCAGTGTAGCATTTCATAAATACAAAATATTCTTTAAACGAACCAAAATCAATAAATATACACATCATGCACCATTTAGATAACTGCATATATATTCCAAACACCCAATGCAACTGTAATGGAATTATAAAATCAGTCAACAATTAAAATTGTAATATTCAATAAATAAAGCATTCTAAATTACAAATATACTTTTCTTTGGCACTCTATATTAAAACAGTGCTTTCTTCTCTCATAAAGAAAATAATGTTTTATTTTACAATTTTTAACATTACTCTAGTTTATTTTTAACTAAATTTAAAATCTAGATGTAACATTCAAAGACTAGGGTATCAATTAGTCTCATTAAGAGATTATTATCATTGGCCTTTTCAGTCGGTCTGTAAATTACCAAGAAATAAATTCACAGATCACAAGTTCGCTAAGATTCATGCTTCATAATTTGCAGTTAACAGAAAAATCCAATGTATACTTTACACAGAGAATTTTTTTTAATTGGAATTAAATGACTTAATTTCTAGTAAGTGTGGTTTAAATATATTATGGGTACATCTAATACATATTAATCCTTTACAATTTAAGATGGTAGAGGATGGTGTTATAGTTTAAACAATGGGTGCACAATAGCACACAATACCAACTAGTTAAGTAACATATTAAATATTAATAATTTATTAATTAATTTCAATAAAATTGAAATTTGTAAAATTGTTTTAACCCCCATTTATTTGATATAGACAGTGACAAAGTGATTCAATAATTTGTTTCAAACATTAATTTTTAATGCAATAATTTTATAAAAAGTAATGAGGATTAGTTTATATATAAACAAATAAACATAACTTGTGAATTAAGTCTAAAAGATTCAGTCAAAATAGATAATTATTTCTTTGCTATCTATATCTGTCTTTACAATGATAAATTTTAACACCTATATGGCTATCTACTTGATGATACTGATGCAATATGAAAGAATATTTGACATTGATTAACCTAACCTACAACATGGAAATGAACCGAAAATACTACTAATAGATAAGATACTTAATAAATATAATATGTTTAGTTTAAAACACCCCTCATTCCATTTTTAAAGGAATTTTAAAGTTATAGTTTTCTTTTATAGTCTAAAAAAAGTAATTTTAAGATTTGACTGCAAAAATTGAACATAATCAATTTAATCCCAAACATCAGTAACATATATAAAAATAACCATATAAACTATATATAAAAAATCAGGTACAAACTAATCTTATATCTTTTGGTTTTATCAACTGTTACATAACTATAAGTAACATAAACTCAATTTTAAAATAACTTACAAACTTAAGTCACAAATAATTTAAACTAAAAACCACTTATATAAAAGTACTATTTAAAACAAATACAAACATTTACAATACTATGGAATGGATTTTGTTAAGTCAGTAAGTCAACTTTAAATTTTGGAAGTAAATCCAATGTAAACTGTGATTTTTATTTCTCTAGTAATTTCTATATCACATTTCACACATAGTTATAAGACGAGGCAAAACCTTTAGGAGGTAGATTATTAAAATCAGAAGATTTTCTTAACGAACCTTCTAAAGGCTCCAACCTTTTTAGGTTTGGCAGTTTCACTGCAGATGGATAAAGCCTCTTGGCTGGATGAAGTCTGAGTCTGGGATGACCTTTTTCCTCTTGACCACATGGCTGTCTTAATGAAGTCTGGTCCTGGATCTAGCGGCTTCCATTCTCCATCGCTCCCGAGAACAACTACATCTCCTCCCTTCCTTCTTCTCTTTCTCTTACGCACACCTTCTCGCGAAATTTTTCTTTTTGCCCCTTCCGTTAATAAATCTAGATGGGTACCCCCTGAAAGAAGTCATAATGAGAATAATTAGTTTCTTTTAAATAATGACTGAACTGTCTTTTAAGAAAACTGAAATTATTGGAAAAGGCTACAATTTAGTTTAGAACAACTTTTTTTTTTTCGAAATTTTTGAAGGCAAGCCAACCACCCACTTTATAATTTTACATCCTAATATCTATTAATATTAAAAGCAGTAATAGAAGATGAAAATTTTTATTTTTTCCTAAGAACTTAACATGTAAAAGGCCATATTAGTAATTGGTATTCTTTTATTTATGAGACATGTCCAGAAAGTAAGGGTACTGTTTGAATTGTATTGGTATTGTACTGTATGAATTTTTTTTTCATAAGTTGGTAACACTTAAGAGTAGTGTGGGATCTACTCAAAACAACAAGCACTGGAGATCCATTTCAGTACCAAAACTTTGTGTCACCAAAACATGGTGTCTCTTTCTGTGAAAAATACCAATAAAAAATTCTGTCAAGTACAAGATGCGTGCTGTCATAAGATTCCTTCTGGTGAAAAGAAAAATAAATGGAGGTGAATGTTGACAAAGGGAGTGTTAGTTGCAAGATCAAAACCATCAAGATGATTTTGAACTTGTTTGGTTGGAATGTGTTAGCCATCTGTAGCTCAGAGAGTTGAGGCATAGGTATTTACAACCTGGGAACTGCAGTGTTACTGGTTCAAATCTAGCCAGGGGATTGACTATTATTTCTGTGGCAGTTTCAAGAAACGAAAACTTGACTCCCCACAATGGTGTTAGAATAGTGTGGTAACATGAAGATACCTCCCCCCAACCTTGTCAGAAATGATGCGGAAGGGGGTCATCAAACAAAAAAAAAATATTGGAACACATTGAATCACCCTACTTACTCCCCTGACTTGGCGCCTTCATATTTTCACCTTCCTAAAGACTCAGAAGAATTTTGAACCTATGAGGAGAGGTCATTAAGTGGACAAAGGAGATGGTGGGGCAGTTCTATCAGATCATAAAAAAAGCTAGACCCACAATTTATAACCTGCATTGATCAGGAAAGCAATCACATGGAAAAGTAACATGTATATCTACAATACTCTGAAATTTTTTAAAAATAAAACATTTTTAAAAAATACATCAAATTGAGTACTCTAACTTCTGGACATGCCTCATACATAGCTGTTAGACAAAAACTATATAAGAACTAGTAAATAATATTTTAAAGTTGAATGCAGAGTACCATGAACAAGAAAATAATTGAAACATACAGCTAATTATTTAAATAGGCCGTCACCTTGAAATTTGTTTTTCTCTTTGATCAACATATTCAGGTCACTGAATGCAGATTATTAGATACATTAATAATGATTTCTGAACACACCTATAATGCATACCTGATGGAAGACAAGCCTCTTCAGATGGTCTCCTTACAGTGTTTCTCTTACAAGGTTCTTCAGCACTGTGTCTTCTCATCACTGGAGCCTGCTGTTGACGATCTGGTTCCTGAGGTGCTGATCCACTCAGCCTTCTCCATACCCACACTACTGCTATAAAGCCACAAACTTCTAAAATAACTATGAGCCCATGTTGACCAAGTACAGAGGCCTAAAAAAAGTATATTCACGATGAAACTACAAGTTATTTTATTTTATTTTTTAAATTTTGTGTAAATTATCTAAATTCATTTTTATTATTTTGTTAGAGAAAAAGTTAAAATAGTCAAAGAAAATTAAAAGTAATGGAATTGAAACAAACAACCAGATATTCAAATCCTTCATTTAACATTATAAGTGTTCAATCAACTTGCCTTGCTTGACCAACTATCTCTCTCTACTAAAAGTTCTTCTAAAGCATTTGATAATGTTTCTACTTTGCGAGTTAGAGCAGCTAACTGGGCTCCTTGCATAGTCTCTCTTTCTGCAGCTAATCTTCTATCCTCCACCATATTTCCTAGAGTTCGCTGGAGCTCTTCAACCTGTTTCTTGTATCGCCTTGAAAGCTCCTCGAGGTACTGACTTGAGAGAGACATATTTACTTCTAGTGCCTATAAAGAAATGGAAACATTAGTTACAATTACTGATATTATGCCCATGAATGAATATATGTAACTAATTACAAACCTTAATTCTGTTTGCTAATCGTACAAAAACTGATTCTTTCTGAACTGGGACTGCTGTGGCCGTTTTGGTTTCTTCAGGTTCCTCTTCTGATTCAGGAAAAAGGGAGTCCAAAGCAAGTGAATCAACTACTGGTTCATCAGTTGTTGGTTCAATAATAGGTTGAGTATTGTTCACAATAACTATTTAAAAAAAAAATTAGGGAATAATTTCCACTGAAAAATAATTATGTATTTTCAATAATATAATAAAGGATTCTAAATACCTTGCTCAATTGTCTCATTCTGAGCAATTTGGGGCATTGGTGGGTTTTCTTCTGGAGTTAGGTCAGGTTCAATTATTTCATCCTTAGTTTCATTTAGAATAGAAACAGTCTCTGAAATAACCTCATCTGCTGTTACAGGTTCTGCAGCAACCACTTTGGTAGGCTGAATGACAAAAGTTGTTTCTTCTGGGACAGTTACATCTTCTACAGGAGTGTTACTAACATTATTTCCTATTTCACTATGGCTTTTAATTGGTGATTCTTCTTTTGTTACATTTAAAATTACTTTCTTTCTACTTACAGCTATATAATTACATAATGCAGCAATGATTTCCCTAAAACAAAAAGAAGTTTGAGTTCATTTGTATTTTGATAAACCAAAAGCTAAGGTAAATTTTGAAAATTCACTAATACAAATTAATCACTACAATTATCAATAAATTGTCAGCCCTTTTTTTAAATTTATATAATTTAAAAATTATTGAATATAAAAGAATACAATTTTTTTTAATCAGAAAAAGAAAATATTTGTAGTTTGTAAGATCCTTTAAAACAGTATTAGGCTATAGCAACTTTTAAAAACAATTATCAAGTTTGGAATCAGTCAAAAGATCTATTGGTATAGATGATAACTAATGGCTATTCTCTGATTTGTTCTGACCTGCTGATTTTGTATGGTGATCTCTTATTTGTTACCAGCCCTTGAAGAAATTCCAGATTGGGTTTAAAATGCTCAGAACAATAAGATCTGCATGATTTTCAATAAGTGCTCGTCTTGCATCAGCACTAAGCCTACCTCACTACCATCTTATATCAGCAATAGAATTTTTCCCTCTCAAAATCAAGTAACCAACAATATTATACACATTCTTGGCTTACTCCTCTTAACCATAGTTATTTTATTTTCAATATATCAGTTCAATTTTATCATTATATTTTTTAATCTTTCTAAACCCCTTCTGAAATATAGATTATTCAAATAGTATCAGGTGTGACTCCTCTATATATTGGATCCGGAAAGCCCTGGTCAAAACAAAGGGTTTTTTTCACAGCAATCTTATAATCAATAACCATTAATTTCTAATTATAACTAACTTAATAAGCAATAAAGTAATCAATCTTATATTATTAATATTACCCTCTCTTTAAACTGATACATACATATGGTACAACCTGATACTATTTCTACTTATTAATTCTCTGTGTTGTTTATAATATATGATTCTATAAGATATAAATTTTGAGATTTAAAAAAAACTTTACTTTATTAAAGATTCATATTGCATTTTTTATATTCTTTTACAATTATGCACACTTAAGATATATATATTTATTACCAATGAAAAACATATTTTATTTTATTTTTTTTATTCAATTATGGAGAAAAGTATACTTCCACAGTAAATTAAAATTTTACTATAAACATGAATGATTTTGAATTATGAATAAATTTTACCTAGGTAAAAGGGCTCTAAGGTATGCCACTTTAGGTGACCATACATTAGTCGAGGAACTGAAAGAAATTTTGGGATCAACCCAACTGAGGCCGATTTCATTACAAAGCTGGCTGTCAGATATAACTGAATTCACGTATGGATTAGCCAATAGGCATTGCATCTCTGTTCCACGACAGCAAAGGATTTCATACAGTCTGTAAACAAAATTTAAGAAAGTTATAAATACATAATTATAACATCTTACTGGAAGAAAACAAGAAAAAAAATTAAGATTTAGAAAAGTTAATGAAACTATTTTTGTTTGATATACTCTACATTACAATCATTAATAGTTTACGATACTGATTTAGTCACATATTGTTTTTTAATAATGCTGTTTTTAAATACTTTAAAACTCATATTCTCCCAATATTTTTTGCTCATACATGAAAAAAAAAAAAGAATTCTTTAATGGTAATAAAATAATCTTGATGACTTCATATAAATTAAGGATGTTTATTAATTTGTCAATTCTAGATATTATTTTAATTAAACAAATCAGTAATTCAATTATTCTATTAAACAAATCAACAGTTTGATAACAGTTTACTAGTCTAATTGTATAATGACATTAAAAGAAAAAATATCAAAAACAAATAACTTACCTATCATAAAATTCCTCAGAGCAATTATTACAAATAATTTGGTAACTTGGAGTGAAACAATGCCTATGCTCGGGAGGTCCGGATTGGCTGCACACTGCACTATGATTTCCAGGTGCCTTTACCAAAACCTCAGCAGCTTTCTTGACGATACTCATCACGGCAGCTTTCGCAGAACCAAACAGATTGCTATTTCCATTTTCGACTTCTTTATTTTCATGTTCTGCAGTTTTATTTATTTCTAATTCTTCGAGAAGATCTCTTTTCCCACCAACATTTTCTTCATCGTTGATTTCATCCGGTTCATTGTCATCACCATCAACGGTTTCCAAAACCTGTAGAAATTACCACTAAATGTATTTCTGTCTTAATTCAAAAAGACACATATTTAATCCATTAAATAAATAAATTATAAAAATATCCTGTGGTTTATAATCTCTTATAAGGGACAAGGGCAACTGAATTGATAGCCACCAATTTTTAATTACGAAGTATAAACCTAATACAACTATATGACTAATTAATGATCAGCTATTTGAAAATTCTTCATCATAAGAATCAAAGTAATTCAATAACAACCAACTGGACTAATTACTGACCAATTACCTATTTTAAAAGTGTATAAAACTGGCTAATTTCCAATTTCAGATTTTAATCATTTATGAAGAGATTTATGAAGTGTATCATATACAAGCTAAGGAGAATATTTTGATTTGTAAAATTATGTAGCATCCATTCGTTTTATAAATTATGTATTAGTGTAATAATTAGTATATATTCAAATTTCATAAAATTGTTAACAATAGTCACTAAACAGAACAGATCATGAGAGTGATATATGAAATAATTGCAGATAATTGTATAGAAATGTATTAAAGGTCAAGAAGTGATACATCATAGCAGCCAAAAAAGTAGATTTCAAGTTTTCATGTCATTATATTCAGATTTTTGTAAGTATCGTAAAGTAGTAAGTTTGGAGTAGATATGATGTACCACTTGTTAGCTATTAGCATATTAAATCATACATAATTTTAGTTTTCTTCACAACACATCAAGCTTGAAATAGAAATACAGTGAAAAAAAAAGTACTACAGCAAGCAAAAGCTTCTCACAAGTTAGACAGAGATTAATTTTTATTTCAGTTATAAACAATATTTGTTATATTTATTCTGTTGTATTTATTTATTGTACTGAAAGGTGTAGGGGATTTTATTATATAGGTTTCAGAATGGTCTGGAACAGGGTAGAATCAATCTGAATAATATTTAAATAACCATTACAATAAAAACAATTTTTCCATCTTTTAGTATGTTAAAATAATGTAACACTTGACACAGTTGAGAGTCTGTTAATAGGTCTGCAGAATGGAGAATGATATCATGCAACAGACCAGCTGAGCTCCATACCATTTTGTCTGCTGTTGTTTTAAAATATTAGTTGCTCATAGTTAGTGTTTGTTTAGTGATGTTTTGGATGTTTTTGAACTCTAATAAAGTAATGGATAAAAATAATAAAAAACTAAAGGGAAAATAATCGAGGAGAGGAAACAAGGAACAAGATATGAGAAAGATGAGGTGAAGAGGCTGTTGCAGATTTTATAATCTCGTTAAGATAACAAAAAAGTTGCCCAGAAAATCTGCTAGGAGCTCTGCATTTTACATATAACATGGACTTTAAATCAGACTTTTTTTTTTTTTTTTTTTTGGTTATTGGTTTTTGGTTATTCAATTAATGTTTGTTTTTTTTTACTGTGGTGCAGCCCAGCGCTACGTCTGATGGAGCTGCACCTTGCCCACTGCATCCCTCTGGGTGTTTCCTGCAGTTACCAGGCTGGTCCAGCCCTCCTGGTCTCAATCCGGGTTAGCTTCCTCATCTTCTGGTGGCTCGCCGATGTTGGGCGGTCAAGTCCTTCCCATCGTGTAATGAGAGGGGCCCACCACCTCCTTCCACCCGTAAATGAACTGGTTGAAGAAGGGATAATTCTCTTCTTCTATCAAACTGGGAAGGTCCGACTCGGCGAGGGGGTAAATCCCGGTCTTTCTCGACAGCCTGGCTCGGTGTCCTTCCATGGCAGAGCAATCTATTATTACGTGTTCTGCTGTTTCAGGAACTCCGCACGTTAGGCACCGGGGGTCGATGTTATTTCCAAAGCTCTGCACCTTTCCCCGAAACCCCCCGTGTCCTGTTAGGATCTGTGAGACCCAATAGTCTGGGAGGACCCGTTTAGCCTTCAATCTAGGAAAGACGGTAGGGAAGAATTTTCTCAAAGTAGCGCCATTCTGGCTTGCTACCCACCGTCCATTCCACTTCTGTATTGAGTCCTCTCGCTGTATTTTCTTCCATAAGTTAGGAGTCTCACCGATTCTCTCTCGGAGCTCCTCCGGCAGCGCTTCTAGTCCCTGCCTCTTAACTTCATATTTAAGGACATCCTCCCTGAGGATGAGGTCCAGGGGTATCGCTCCGGCCAGCACTTGCACCACCTCATGTGACACCGTTCTGTATGTCTTCGTGACCCTTTAACTTTAAATCAGACTGTTCACAATCCTATATTTATAACATTTAGCATGGTAAAACTTTTTATATTTAACACATCATGAATACCCCTTATATCTAAAAGCTTCTTTTCTTAAAATTCATTTTAACAATAAAATAAAGTAGAAACTATAAAAGATACTAAATTAATCCACTTTGTATTTAAATTATTAATGATACCTCAAGTTCTGAAGTTCCATAAGCCTTAAACAGTGAAATCGGACAATAATGTTCACTGCCATAATGAGAGTGAAGTTCCACTTTGATGTACTTTACAAAGTGTGAAATTCTCGGAAGTTGAAAACTCTGAACAGTTCTTTCATCTTTGGCAGTCAGAGCACTTGTTTGAGCCCACTCGCGAGAAGGGAATCTGTCACTTGTGAAGACAGAAAGATCTTGAGGAGATGAAGAGAACAATTCAAAATTAGCAATTTCAATCTGAAAAGGGGTAGAATCATTTATAAAGATGATATATTAGTGTATGAAAAATTAAAAAAAAAATTAACATAATAAATTACCCTCTGCGGTTGAATGGGTTCACAAAGCTCAACCACAAACCAAATTTTAACATTACAAGGATTTAACATGTAATCATCCCTGGTAGGAGAGAGAATGGCTGAAGGGCTGGCTGCTTCAGGATTGGCAGCAATTACTTTTGCACCACAATCAGGTGAAGCATAATTCTTTATTCTTAACTTTGCTCCACCACTTCCAACAGTCAAGTTTTCACCTAAAACAGAAAAATGGAGGAATATTGACTATTTTATAATTACTAAAATTAACAAATCATTTTCATAATCAGAAATTTATTATTAATCAACAATGGATGGATATTTTCCTTATTAAATCTGCAGTTAATATTAGAATTGAAAATACTGCTACAGAAGAGAAGATCAAAATTATTTATAAAATAGTATTAATTCAATTTCTAAAATGAATAAATATTATTTTTATCATATTAAAATGCGAATACCAAGGATTAATTAATTACAAATCAGTAGAATTTGAAGGAACAAAGCAGCATCTGTGAGTATGGTTCAAAGATTTTCCAAATTACTTTACCTCTCCAAAGAGCAGAACTTAAACAAAAGATGACAGAAATACTCGCCAAGCAGCAAAGATCAAGTCAGGATTGGATGGTATGGATAAAGAACCCCAATATAAAGGCTTCTGAAGCACCTTAAAAGCTGTTAATAATTGAAATCTGTAACTGTAGCCTTGAGTCAACCCTATGGGTTTGGGGAGCCTCGCGACCACCCAGCCTCATAAAGCGGTTACCTTAGTTAGGAAAAATCTGGCGTTTGACTGTGATAATGAACAAATAAACTCCTTGTATAATCGCTGTTCAAGAAACAGTCCTTCGTTACAAAAGTAATGAACCTCTGACCCTTCATAGGCTGTAGCGGTACAGATTTCCGTCTTCGCTCCAGTTCCGACGTTGCACCACATACTTATGCCTCAACTCTCTCAGCTACATACAGCCCAAACTGAGAGATCTACACCAAGTTAATATGATTTAGGCTGTAGCAGCGAAGAATAAGATGGGCGTGTGAGGTTGTAGGGTTTAGTAAAAAAAGAATCTCTGAAATATTAATACAGAAATGATTAGTAAACGCCCGAGAAGTAGACCGAAGCGTAGGTGGAAGGTTCGCGTAAACTAATTACGTAGATTTGGATTTGGAAGGGCATCACTGAACGGATGCATGAAGACATATATATTGGTATCGAATCTTAGGTTTCGCTAAGCTTTTATTATTATTTTTTCATTTAATTTGATTTTAAATCAACCTCTTTCCGAAACACTAACCACACACTTTTTTCAACGAATAGTTCACAAATGATTAACACTTTAAAATTTTACCTTTGTTCCTTCCCGCTTCAGCCATGTGCTTCTTGGCCCACTCACTGAAGGAAGGTATATCGTCAGGTGTGGCGGGGGCGGTGACGTTGACTGGGACCTCCGGGGGCGGAGCTTCGGGGGCCGTGAGGTTCGCCTTTTCCTCCACCAGTCGCGGCGGCGGCTCTATTGGTGTTCCTACATCCCTAGGGACAAGAAAATAAATAATAAATACCCGTCATAACGGTAAATTTATAAATCATCACAGAGGGTTAAATAACAATATTATTGAGAGAAGTTCATTAAAATTTCTTTCATATGGAATAGATCCTAACAGTATTACTTGGAAATTAATATATTTTAAAATAAGAGAATTGAGAAGAGTAACTGGGAATTAAAAAAAATAATCAGTAGGATAAGTAATTTTGATTAATAACAGAATTATTTATAATACTATTAAATTTATCAATTTTTTTTTTTAAATTTCAAATACAGGCAATGAAGAACTCGTAACTTCATTTCAGCGAATTTAGCATAAGAAACCAATAAGTACCTTAAAAAAATGTTTAAAGTGATACCGATTTAGTTTTTACTCCATAGTAGAAGCCTAGTTACTAATTAATAGATTAGAGATATATGCTACATACATAATATATATATTGGTATTTTGACAACATTATCATAAGCTATCTGTAGTAGACTACAAATCATAGTGGTTTTCATTTCAGAAACGAGTTAATAATGAGGTTTACATTGCCTTTCATCGATATGTATAAAAAATTGATTGATATATATTACATCTAATTTAGTTATATAACAAATAACACTGATGACTAGTAATAGACTTTTCCAAAAGCAATTTAGAGGGGAAAATCTAGGTAGGAGAGAGTGAATTAGAAAAAAATAATACTAAGTACTCGTATTGTTTTAGAGATGTTATATTTTTTGACCTGGGTCAGTGATCAAATTAGACGTAATTACTAGGGACTCCTAACTGGATAATCGTTTTATTATGGGCCAATTAATTTCCTCATGACTGCATTATTTTAATCACCTTAAACTCTTCGAAAAGGTATTACAAGTAAAATTTTTAGACAAACAATAAAAACCATCTCAAACCGATTACACAGTGTTTGTAGTGGTAACCCACTTTAGAGGGAAAAAATATCTCGGTACGAAGGATTAAAACAAGAAGAAAAGTAATTTTTTTGACGTTCCAACCTTAATATTTCTTCCACATCAAACTAGCATTATGAAGTTGGGCATACCGATGGAATTCTGATGAAATGAAGCAGTTTTAATGAAACTTAAAGACCAGGTCCATTAATGAGTTATATCAATAGACAAATTTATAATTAATTATTGCGGTTACAGTAAAGCCTGTGTTCATTTATAAGCTATATCAATAGAAAAAGTCCTAATTAACTATTGCGGTTACAGTATAGCCTCAGTCCTAAGTGTCATTTTAAAGTTATTTCAACAGAAAATGTATGATTAAGGTTTCAATAACTTTAAAAATTGGAAACCTTCACTAAATAATAAATTAAAGGTTAAATAAATAAATAAATATTAAAATGTTCAGAGTTATAAGGGGGGGCAAAGAGAGGGAGATGGTGATTAAAACCTTACTTTAGAGGGGAATCACCTCTAGTAATTACATAAAATGCATTAGAGGCAAGAACTGCAAACCTTAAAAATTATGCAAATTTCAAAAGTAATAAACTATTGACATATAGAAATAATACCAATGATGGGAAGAACCTAGTGCATTTAAACATAAAGAATAACCTAATTATTGAAAGATATCTTTTACGAAACGAAAACGAAAGGTTGATAAAATACTAGACGTAACAATGAACTGCCCTTCAATGTATAGTTGTAAATAAATAAAGGCGAATCTGAAATGAAGACAGGGCTTCCTCGATCAAAATTTTACATTATTTGTACCAACATAAATAATAAAATACAAAAATAAAAGGTATTTTATTCGGGTTTAAAGCTCTTTTACACTTCCACTAGGACGGGAAGGATGTGTTATTTATAGGCAGGAGTTTTATTGCGAAACGAATAAAAGTTTGAACCTAGCAAATGGGACCAGAGCCTACACTACTCTTACCTTACAGCTTACCAAATTTTGGTCTTAATACACGTCCACTCGATTTCATGCCGCAATAGATTCCATATTCAGTATACTTTAATTGTTCGCAAACTAAGTATTACTAATACTATCTAATACGATATCATCAAAATGAACAAGAAAACAAAATAAAATCAGACTCACTAATTAAAAAAAACAACAAAAAAACCATATCTTTGAAATAACAAAAAGGTTTTGCTAGTAATCTAATCATTAAAATTAAAAGTACAGTATAATGGTAAGACGGTTAAGAAATAAAAAAGATCCTTTGTGTTAAAGATAGACATAACTGAACTTGAAATAGTATATATTAAATAAATCTCACATCTCCGTCACATATATTTTTAAGGAAAGGTGTTTAAACAAACTGCTTAATTGAAATTCAATAAATATTTGTTTTTACAGCATTAGCTAGAGTTGAGTAAATACTATTATTTTCCTTAATCAAGCACAATTAATGTGAAAACAAAAAATAGTTTGAAACCTGTTTCAGTATTTTCAAGGATATCGATCTCAGTCCTTGCAAGTACTCTCTACCGGATCAAATGGTGAGCAACATTTTGCTTGTTTGAAAGAATTGAAGGTGATGTTTTTCGTAACAGGCCTTTGTTTGCAATCGAATTGTATAGAACATTTCGGATGTTAGAATTCAGAAATTGAACAAGTGATTCTAGAAGACAACATACAAGACAGATAAAGTTTAAACAAAAATGACATTGTGAACTCAAAAACATAACTTGAAGAATTAATAACTTATGTATACAAGATTCAATAATATGTATGATGATTACATTGAAATGGAGACTTTAACAAAAATATTTCTTTCATGTTGCTACATCTTTTGCATTCCAACACCAATTCTCTCCTCTTAAGTCGAGATCAATTTTGTTAAGGCTTATAAAATATTCAGAACCACAAAATGTTATTTATATTTTAGTCGAAGGGGACATGGAAGTTTCTTCAACAAGGTAATGGTGTGCAGTACCATAACGCAGAGACAATGGGTAGATAACATTACTCCACTAAAATATCCTATTTCAATTCTATTCAAACAAGTGACCTCCTTCGGTTGAAATTTCATAGCTTACTAAATGGAATCAAGATCCAGAACGAAAATGTAACCCTTTTATGGTAATACAACCTGGAAAAAAAATTAAGTGCCACTAGCTACTTTGTGAGGGCTACTTAAATGATAGTTACTTTTTGCGTTGTGGAGGGCAGTGCTATAATAGACGTAATATCGACCCCATCCACTAGGCCGAAGGCCCCCGCGATCTACGGGGCCTCCTAAATCCTGTGATCGATAGCATTACTAGTAGACAAAGCAGTGATCGATTTTGGCTATTTTTTCAACTAATATAACAGCCTGTTATGGGTTTGTTTAACAGTTAGTGTTCACAATTGCGATGGGTGATTTTAGAAGTGGCAGCATTATTTTTAATGAGTGCCATTTTAATTCCATGGCCCAACTAGGTCCTTTTACTCCTGTGATCCCTTAATTAAAATGAAACCAGGATGAACTGAGAAGTATGATTGCTTCAAGAAAGATTAAACAGTTTATAACTGTTTTTGTTGGAAATTTTTTTTTTTAATTAATTCCCCTTTTATTAATTATTTTTTGTTTTTTTTATTCAAAATTTTTGATTTTTTTTTTATTCATTGGTTGTTATCTTATTCATTGTTCTTAGCTTTGATGAAGGCTGGCAATTCTGGCCGAAACTTTGGCACTATTAAATAAGTTTTTTGAACTTATTTGTGTTATTTTCTGACCGCACCCCCAATCATCTTCTCCTCAGTTAAATTACTTTTCAATTATTGAATAAACTAATGATTTTAACGTGTTGTTTATTACTCAAACTAATTTAAACTGCCTTATCAATATCCTAGAGGGTTCCCATATCTTAAACTGCATTCCCCTCTCCTCCTCCCAAATGGTTAAAGACGGTCCTGGTAGAAGATGGATAACTAGACGTGAATAGTGATTCATTATATTTGATAGATTGTAAATTGTAGTTGCTATTGCTGTTTTTGATCTTTATTAAATAATATAACGAATTAAATTGTACAAGGAGATGGTCATAATTACACTTCGACCTCAAAGCAAACACGGCACAAGATCCTAACCAAGGGATTGATTGATTAAAAATCAAATATTATTATGTGTCACCGGAAGATAACACTAAACGCACAGAGATGTCACAGAGTTTTAATACTGATTTTATTTTTTCTGTTTTTCTTCATATGATCTTCTTTCACCAATTCGCTGCCACCTGGTCCTAGGTTTCCTGTCGTTTTTCCTCTCTATTCCCTCCGGTTCTGTTGCTGACGTTTCTGAAGCCTCTGACATTTCGCTAGAAGATTCGTCCGATCTAGACGGCCCGCGTCTTCTTCTAACCCTCTGGACGTTAACCTCCATAGGTTCTCCCTGGTCTACCATTTTCCTCCGATAGATGTATGGGCAATGTCTGGCTATGTGCCCCTTATTCCCGCACTCAAAACATCTAGTACGGGGACACCGGGGCATGAGATGTCCAGTTTTACCACACCCGTGGCATCGTTGCTCCTCCTTTGATGAAATGATTTAGCTCGCCTATTTCACCAGTGAAGCGCTCCAGATCTGATATTGCCATCCTTAAGTCCTGCGATGTCGCTGCCCTCAACTTCATCATCGCCAAGGCATTAGCATGGGGTGCCCCCAGCGTTGTTTCTGGTAGAAGAGGCATTTCTGAAACGGGGGCCGCCACAGCCTCTTCTTGAGGCATTGGGACCGCAGGAGGTACAGGCATATTTATGTTTGGTACCGCAGGTCTCACAATCGGGTTGTCGGCATCCATTTTTAGAAATAGTACTCTAAACTGCGAAGAAGTATCGAAAAAAATTTAGAACGGAAGCGTAAATTGAAGTTCGTTGAGGGATGAATTGAAGTTCGTAATAATAAAAACTGAGCGAACAAGGCTGGGTTTCGGCACCACTTATGTGTCACCGGAAGATAACACTAAACGCACAGAAATGGCACACAGTTTTAATAATGATTTTATTTTTTCTGTTTTTTCTATATTATTAATTTACATTCCATGTGTTTTAATTATTTACATAGTTGGCTAATATATATTAATATGTCTTATCTAATCTATATCATAACTTACACATATATATAAAGTAGTGAGTGAGGCCAGCAACATTCCACATTCTCCATAGATATATGATAAAATTACTACAGGAACAGTTATAAAATTTGTTTTAAAAATTTATTTAATAATAATTAAATAAACTAAATTACTTAATAAAAATACGATTTGTACTGTAAAATTATATTAAACTTTATAAGAGAATACTTGCTATGTAATACAAATAATTTTTTAAAATGATACAAATACATAAAAAAAAAAACTGCAACTAGCTCTATGCGAGTTTAAACAATTTCATACAGTTTATTAAATCTAAGCAAAACAAAAAAAAAAAATTAGATACACTTAAAAAGTGATCCAGAATACCGAAATAATGATTTCAAAAGAAACAGTTACTGAAGTAGAACAATGTATAACAAAATGATAAATAATGCGTTAAACAAGAATCATTTGACAGATATACCTGGAAGAAATATTAAGCGAGAAGTTTAACAAATTAGTGGAGTTAATTTTAGCAAAGGAAGTGTTCCTGTTTCACGCAATAGGTCATATCAGCAAACCGGAGGATCTTTTCTTACATAATGTCCCTGACATAACTTGTTTAGCGGATTTTACGACAGACTTGATCGGCTTCTAAAGCCAAAATGCAGCTAAAGTAGAAAATAATTTATAGAAACGAATATATATTAAAAAACGGAATGTATTTCATTGTAATATTTTTAAAATATCAAGACTACGCACAAATAGTCAATGGCAGTGTTTCATATGTTAAATGTTTATCGAAAATGCTAAATTTAATAATTACTTAAAAATGATTGAATAGAAAATATAAAAAAACATGAATGACAACTTGGCCAGTTGTTAATTTAAAAAGTTAATTGTGATTTATAAATCTAAGTTGGGCGTAAAAGGAAAATCATACATATGCAAATAATTAAAAACAAATTTTCGATCATACTTGTTACGGAAAGACTATTTTAGTGGTTCTAAAACTCTTACTAATTAAATAATTAGATAATAAATTAATTAAAATAATGGATTAGGTCTTTTCTTCTCCTGCGATTCTTGAAAAGTGCATTCTGCATCGAATGAGTATCCTATCTTATTATTCGGCCTTATTTATAAATATAAAAAGATTTAGTTTGTAATGAAACAATAAATGAATGAATATTAAATGAGCAACATAACGTAATAGTTAGATTAAGTTGTATGGTCGTAAACCAGCTATTATTGTAGTATCCGGATTTTAAGAGAGCATACCGCTACAACATATGAAGGATCTGGGATTCAGTACTTTGCAAAGAAGATCTGCTTCTTGAACAATGATTGTGCATGGATGTGATTTGTTCATGATCACACTCTACCGTCGGGTTTTTCTCCTAATTAAGGGTACACACCTTATAGTGGCAGGGAGGGCCCGAGGGGTCCCAAAGCAACATGGTTGACTTACGACTACAGTAAAAAATTAAATAATAATCTGCCATAGCCGGATTCGAACCTGGACCCGAAAGTTACATAATAACAAAAATTTAAAATCTCTACCGCTACAACCCATAAAGGGTTAAGGGTGCAGTACTTTGAAAGCAGCACTGTTACTAGACCAACCGTTGTACAAGGAAGTGATTTGTTCAGAATCACGCTCAACCGCCAGATTTTTACCCAATTTATGATGCTGGGTGGACCCCAGGAGGGCTATAGAAACCATGGGGTTGACTCAGGGCTACAGTGAACCAGAAAACAATTTTCTGCCCAGCCGGATTCGAACCCGGGTCCTTGGAGTTAGTAGCATCGTGCCCTACCACAGTACAACCGCTCTCCAACATAATAATAAGGAAAGCTCATATTTTAATTATTACAATCATAATTAGTTGTATTTTAAAAATACAATTAATTTTAATACAAAGTACTATTAATGTCAACATTTCCAGATATTTTGAAATAGAAGATATTATTTTAATACAACTGAAATAAATGCTTTGTTTTCCTTGTTTATTCAGATGAGGAGCCGAGGTACAGACTGTTGTATCTTAGCAAACAGTCAAATAGTTTTAAGCAAACAATATTTCATGGAACCTACTTGAAATTCAAATAAAAATTGATTTATAGCAGATGGCTTATTTACCTATCCGAAATTTGCATGGTGGAACGATAAATAAAAAATAAGATAAACAACGTTTTTCAAGTTATGATTTGTCTAGACAATAGATACAAGGTCATAGAATTTCAAAGCTTAATTTATTATTAATTTTTCAATTTTTAAGTCACATATAAAAGAGAACAAAAATGATAGTTTTTTTTTTTTCATATAGTTAAAATTATTAAATACACAACAAAAATACTTCATGAACGCAGTTTGCACCCAAAATATTTTCGAAGCATAACATTTAGTTTTCATACAATTAGATTATTCCGAATAGCACAAAAGTTAAATTATGAGCCAATCTACTCAAATTAGGGTACATTTTTTATTTTATATATATAAATAAACCGTATAATTTCAAATATGAAGAAGATGGTCAGGGTAGCGGTCAAAAAGAACAAAAATAGTTAAGAACTATTTATTTTCTGACGTTTCGCAGACGTTTGTAGAGCTTCATCAGGGTTGTTTAAGATGATAGCTTTACAGAAATTACAGAAAAAAGACAGGTAAGACGGATAAAGTCTGTAAAGCTATCATCTTGAACAGCCCTGATCAAGCTCTACAAACGTCTGCGAAACGTCAGAAAATAAATAGTTGTTAACTATTTTTGTTCTTTTGACCGCAACCGTGACCATCTTCATATTTTTTATTTTACTTTCCACTCCAGCTTATCTGTTAGAAAAAAAAATATAATTACAATAACATCACATATTTTATTTTGTTTTCAATTTTTTTGTTTGTAAATGTCACTAGAATAAATGAATTTAACAGTATGTTTGATTCGTTTGTGAGTGGAACTATTTGTTAGTTAAAAGTTCTAATTTCTCACAATCAGAAATTATCGCTTTGAGAGGGTAAGTTGGGGCATGGGGAGGCAAAATCTAAAATTTCTTAACTAAACGGAGGCTGTGGTAGGTATCCCTGATATATTTACCTACTCTCTCCTGAGGATATTGAAGTAGTTTCTAAAACCTACCAAATCTTGGTGTTTTCAAATTAGGGGAAGGAGAGAGTTAACATCCATTGCTACTGACATGAATCCCATTAAGGGTTATATATATATATTATAGAAAAAAAGATATACAGTTTTCATTTTACTGGAACTATCTGAAATTAAGGACAGTTGCCGTCATGGTATGTCGAGACAGTACAGGAGCACTATAAGGTTCAGCATGACAGTTGTTGGCATCTGCAAGGGCAGCGAAGCTCGTTTTAGTCACCTATCTCACCTATCTTTATATGTTAACTAGTTCATATTCATATTCAGTTCATATGTTCATAGTTAACTAGGTATTGCATTTCGTTTCAGTTATAATAAAATTTGGTAAAATTGATTAATTTTTTTAAAACACTAAAAAAAGTTATATAAAATGTATATATTAACGTTTGACAGATAAAAATTAAAAGTTAATTAAAATTAAAAGTTAATTGAAATTAAAAATTTTAAAATATAAAAATGTAAATTTCCATGTATTTTTATTTTACAAAATTAGAAATTCGTTTGTAATCGAAACTCATTTGAAATAAAAATTAATATATTCCCAATTATTTTCACTACTTATAATGAAAGATAAGTAGACATCCTTAACCATCCAGTGGCATTATCACGATAAGCGTGACAGCTATTGGTAGGGATAGGATTTTTATGTTTTCACATATTTTTACCTGACTGTGATATCTGCGATTCCTTACTAACTAAAGATGTTTCAAGACATTTCGGGCCTAAAGAAGCGATTTTTATTTTACATATTTTTAAATATTTGGGCTTTTTTTACATATTTTGTTGTAAATCAGATATTTTCTGAAATATTTGTTATTTTTAACATATTTTTAAATATGCTGTCCTGAATCACATATTTCCTTAAATCATTTGTTCAATTTTAAATACATTTTTCGCAGCAGCTTCATAAAATTCAAGAGACCGCAAGATACTTAAAGGTGAAATCTATCATTTATCATAAATAATGCATAAAAATTCTATTTCTTCATCTTTGAACACAAATTAAATAGAGTGGCAATAATAAATTTTCAAACAGAATTACATCGAGAATTCCTCAGAATCAATTAAAAAGAGCAAGGGTCTTGTTCCTGTGGCATTTTCCTAGACTTTGTTTGTTTACTCTTCAATCCATTTCTCTGTTTCTTTTTTTCCTCCTCAGATTCCACAGGTACCAATAATATGTATTTAGCTTTGTGCCGAGCATTTTTCAGAGCAGACATTCCTATCTACAAAATTAGCAGGTGATGCAGAATACCGAACTAGATGCAATGGAAATAGCTTCATTTAAGTATGCCCCTATAACATCAGTAGTTGTTGAAAGAAGCCGTCACAAGTACATTCTGCGGTCAAACCGACGAAAATTTTTATTTTTAAAAATTAAAAACGCATTTGATCTGCAATAATTTTGTAACCGACCCTGCTGAATAATTGATTTCTTCCAAAGTTTTAAATATTTTTCTAAAGTTTTTTTTTAATAAGGATTATTCTTTATTTCCATTTATAATTCATTCTGAGTAATTATTAATCAATTAGTTTAATTACAATTACTAATTAATGTCTTGTTATTGAACAGCTATGTTTTCTCAAAGTTCATTTTTTGTACATATTTTAACATGATTTCTTTAAAATATTATTCATATACTATATAATAAATACATATTTATGTAACTTTTTTAAGTTATAAAGTTACTAATTAATTAGTAATTTATATTGTTGAATAATACAAAATTTATAAATACATATTTTTTTAAATATTTGACAATTTATTAGCACATATTTATGTACATATTTCGGATTTTTTAGCACTTAAAAATCCTATCCCTAGCTATTAGTTTCTGTCATGGCAGTAAAGCTCTGTTTTTGATACTTGAGCTGTTTTTTTTTTGTTTTTTTTCATAGAAATTGTTATAATTCCATATTTTCGTTTAGGTATTCTATTTCATTCTAGTTAAAATAACAATTTGTAACAGATGATATTTTTTTAAATAGAACATTGAAAAAAAGGAAAACATTATATTACAAGGTTTGACAGATTTACTTATTTTCAGTACCTTCAATGAAGTCTCAAAAATGAAGAAGATAAAATTACAGTAATTATGGGAAAAAATACAAGCTTAAACGATATACCACTTATAAATTTAATAGTTTTTCAATGTTACATCTAACCGCGAAAAATAAATTAATAATATAAATATTTTTGTAAATAAAATAAGTGGACTTTATTCATGTAAACTGCTAAATTTCTTGATGAGAATAAATCTTTAAAAAGGAAAAAAAAATTAATATCCATTTTTCAACTACCTTCGCCCTCAAACGTAGGTAATTAAACAAGTCAATAAGTTAAAGTGAAATTGAAATCTTAGTTCATTTATCTCATTCTAATTTAAGACTAAACAAAATCAAAAGTAAAAGAAAAAAAGAAGATAAAATAAAGAGATAAATTGAAAGGTGAATCTTTTTGGCCCGAAGTGGACGTTGCAAACGATCTTGGCAAACCTCAATGCAAATCTGCTACCCATGTACACACTGAGCTGATTTGTTTCGGTCGGTCCACCCACCTTGTTTACTCAACATCCGATCTCAGACCGAAATAAATTAATGTAAAGTTTTGTATTAGAGTTATCAGGTTTTAAACAGGTTCGAAATAAATATCATATGGAATATAACCACTTTTTTGAGTAAAGATATAGAATACAATTGCAATGTCAAGACCACAAGAGAAATTCTTCTGAAACAGCCGATTTTAAAGGACAGAAGTAGTTGATACTATTATTTTCTTAAATAGCTTAAATAGCTTAAATAAATAAAACGTTTTCAGATGTAAAAAATAAGATAAGTCAATGTTGAAGGTGGATTTATAATATGAGGAGAAGATGGTAAGGGGTACAGTCAGTGGAGAACACAAATAAGTAAAGACTTTATTAGTGCCAACGTTTCGGCCAAAATTTCAAGCCTTCATTATATCTAAAAACAAAACAAAGGATAACAACCAATGAATAAAAGGATATACAGAATGATTATAAAATAACTAACATTATAGAAACGTAAATATTGTTGAAAGACATTAATGGTTTTAGTATTTTAGGAAGATACAGGCTGTTTTTTGTATAGTGGCGCCAAACTTAATTCCTCATCAACGCCATTTATATTTTATTTAATTTTGCTTATATTCGTTTAATTTTATTTATTTTTTAATTTGATAATTTATAATATATTTATTTATTTTATTATTACTATTATTATTATTATTCTTTCTTTTTCTTCCGTTCAATGTTATATTTGTGTTAGTAAATGTTGTGATTTTAGAAACTGAAACACTAATTCTATTGTTTTATCATCGTCTCCGATGAATATAAAATAGCAGGCCATATAATTGGAAAATATGGCTTATTGTCAGATTGTTGTAGCAATACTGGCAGTTCGGAGGCGTTTCTTTTGAAATAAGATAGGAGTGGGTGAGCCTCGTGTGACCTATTCTCACCCTGGTCAGTACAACTTCCTCTCTATGGCATTTGCGCCTTGATGTACACCAGGGCTTGACATCCTTTTTAATATTTGTTTATTTCTTTTGGATTATATAAATTTATATATTTTTAATCCTGTTGTTTCACTTACACATATATCCCAATTTTTTTAGTTTATATTATTTTATAAATAATTTTCATTTTGTAAAATGTTTACTAACTAGATTTTTACATATATTTTATTGTTTGTTCTTTCTTCTTACTAAATTTTTAAAATTACTCTTCTCATACAACCTTTATCTTCTTATAATACTTAAACAATTCATGTTTTCCAACAATATTTATGTATTTATAATGTTAGTTATTTTATAATCATTTTGAATATCCTTTTATTTATTGATTGTAATCTTGTTTTTTGTTCTTAGCCCTAAGGAAGGCTTGAAATTCAGGCCGAAACGGTAGCACTAATAAATAAAGTTTTTACTTGTTTGTATTCTTCACTGACTGCTTTTTAATTATTAAATACCAATCACAACGATTGAGGAAATATCCAATGAACCACAATAAAATTGTATACATATATATTCTCCACATTTTTGTGGCGTTTCGGCTCTTTTCATTGGCCATTTTCAAACTTATTCATCCTAGTCATATTATTAAAATAATATATTTCGATATACGGTACTCCAGAAAGTATTCGTTAAAAATATTTAATGTTTTTTTTTTAATAATTAGTTTATATTATACTTTATCATATTATATATATGATCATTATAACACAGTTATATCATTATAATTCTTATCAGTCTCATATCTACCTTTTACCAATCCCACCTGATTCCTTCTTCATAACATTTTGCTACAATGCAACTACTAGGTTTATTAGAGGTAGCGGTAGTATCCAACTAGAGTCGTTGTAGAAAAAAAAATTGAGTATTTCCGTTTAGTCGATTTTACCGAACGATATTGTTACCGCCTAAAATATGTTATTTCAATTTTTTACAACATAAGCGACCTCAAAACTTGTATTTTCGTCAAAAACCCGAATTCGAATTTTTTTGTATATAGGCAAGTAGAAGTTGTTAAATGGGACAGTAAAAACGGTTGTGATCGTGCAGGAATTTTTAAAAACGAGCTTATTGTCATAATGCAACCGGATATATTAGAAAGAGTGAAAAATGTTAAGAGGTATAACCGATAAAATTCCGTAATATATGAATACATGCAGCCCGTCAGTTTAGGAAAAAAATCAAAGTAAAATACAATAATTTAACTATTTCTAAGAATAAGTATATAAAATATAATAAATATAGCGAAGAGAGATAGCTATAACGAATGGGTCCATCAAGGTCTGGTAAGCCGAACAGCAACGGTAACCTGCTTTACTAACACAGTCAATGGCCACGACGG
>NW_027106871.1:869365-887382 GCF_000696795.3 Halyomorpha halys | reverse complement strand
ATGTTGTTCTTTGCTGACCGCACCCCCCGACAAACTTCTCCAATAATTAAAAAATATGGTACATGTTACAAATCAGTGGTGGAAATACAACGGAGCTATCGGTCTGCTTCAAGAATTCAGCATAAAATTATATAGCAGGAATTTTTTTTGTCCTACTTTCTAAGTTAATTTATTAAGCATATACAAAATATACAGAGGAATACATATTTACAATGCCGTTCCTTTGCCACATGGCATTATAAGGGGTTGGGCTGGGTCGGCTGAAAGCGGGGGTCGCTCCACTGAGAATATAGCCGTACATTCTTCCTTATTTATATATTATAGTGCGCATTTTATTATCAATTATACGGGTTAGGAGATATGAACAGGAAAGGTGGATAAGGTAAAGAATTGTTATTTTGTACTTATTTGAAAAAAAAAAAAAAGGATGAACCTGTGTGAAATTGTAGTTTTAAAAAATATCCACACAGTTGAAGGCTATAGTATATAAAATTAGATTTATCTGGAATCGGAAAAAAAAATACTAGGCTTACTTATACATTCCATTTTTTCAAACTTGTAAGAAAGGCTTACACGAAACGCCTAACCGTTGAGTAGATATGGAGTGAAATCTCGCAGAAAAAAAAATTAATTGTCATAAAAAAAAAATGTTTTTAGGAATCGCTATGTGAAAAACAAAAACCAGAAAGAAAAAAATCACAGAAATGGTGAACATTCTACACACAAAATGACCTCGATATTTCTAGAACGTACATGCTAAATGATTGGCAGTATAATAATTAATGCTATACATTCATATCATACAATAAACCATATTTATATAATAAAAAAAAAGGAAGGGATATTTAATTTCAAACTAATAGAAAAAAAAATAGATTGTTTACTTAATTTTAATTTCTCACACATGTTAAGATATCTATTATTTTGCTCAGAAATTAAAAGGCTTGTGATAAGATGAAATACCGTACCTGGCCTGATTAATTATTTAGTTCTTTTATATACCTTGCTTAGCCCAAATGTACATAGTAATATGAAATCAGTAATTTTATTATCAGCATGATTAATTCGTATTTGGTATAGTTCTTTGACGTCGAACGAAACATATATAAAAAACATTAAGCTGCTAAGCGGTCAGAGCAATCAACTAGGAGAAAACGATCTTGCTTGTAACAAGCCGTCACTGAACGTAATGCATACAAATTGCATGCGAAACGAATTTTTAAAAGTATCGCTATTTTTATGATTTATAAAAACTTTGCAAAGCAACAATAATTTTATTATATACTGGTAAGAAAAATTACATTTATTTATTTTTTTAACATTAACATTCTTATCAATTTTTACTTTTCGAAGAATATTACTAAATTTGATTATATTGTGTCTATTAGCCCTGTCATGTACAACAAATATGTTAATTAATTAAATACATAATAAAATATCTATTCTATCTAGTTAAAAAAAAAATTATAATATACCATAATCTGCATTAGGATAAAATAAAAACTAACACAAAATCTACAAATATTGATCAGGTCGCTGAAGGAATGAATGAAATTTTTATGATTCAAATAAAACGTAAAATATAATAAACTCTAAATATCACACAAGAGATGTTATTAAAGAAAGCTGGAAGGGGAGAGGGAAATTTAATAGAAAAAAAAAAAAAATTATTCCGATTTTTCTCTCTTATCACTACAGATATGATTTGATATTTTGACTTAATATTTTTTTATGAACAACTTTATCGTGGATGTTTATCATTATTATTTTTTTTTTTGTAGGGATTCATTTTTAATTATTAAATATCTATCACATTAAAATTTTATACACATATATTCTCCACATTTTTGCGGCGTTTCGGCTCTTTTCAAACCTATTCACCCTAGTTATATAATTAAAATAATGTATTTCAATATACTTCTGAAAGTATTTGTTAAAAATATTTAATTTTTTTTTATTATAAGCTTATATTACACTTTATCTTTACTATTCTTCTGAAATTGCAAAATCCTGTTTTTTGACCTCTTATCAGTCTCATATTCCTCATATCTACCTTTTACCAATCCCACGTGATTCCTTCTTCATTACATTTTACGCTTGTAACAGTTTACTTCATTAGGTTAGTTAATAATTATTATTTTATTTATCATTATTCTCCTTAAATTTTTGATAGTTTGAATACCCTTCCTCCCCACCTTTGAATTTTTTAAGACACTCTTTTACTCTTGTATTGACTCTACCATTTTTGCATCTTTTTATTGTAACGCTGATGAAGACCTAGATTGTGAGTAAAATCGTAGGCAGAAAATAAATAAATCGTTGAATTCAATTTTTTGTTTCTTCTTTACCGTAGCCCTGAAATAAAATAGAGTCAATGTAAAGGTAAACAAAAAGATATAAAAAATAGAACATAAAAAATGTAAAGGTGGAAATATAGAAGCAATCAAACAATTTAAATAAAGATGATAAAGATCGTACAAAAATAATTATTGACTAACATAATAAAGTGAACAGATAATATATAATATTGAAAAGATCTATTAATCAAGATTCTTCCTTATTTATTACATTTTCATGTAGACTGTAATCATAATTTACCTATTATGCTTATCATTTAATTTATTTATTATGTCTCTTTATTAATAGACCTTTTCAATAAAATATATATTATTATGTATGTGCTCACTTTATTATGTTAGTTAATAATTATTTTTGGATTCTATACCTCCTCCTTTTCACTTTTTGTGTTCCATTCATTATATGTTTTTTATTTATTTTTTTACCTTAACATTAAACCTACCTTCTTTATATCTTTTTATTGTAGCCCCAATGAAGAACTACAAAGAAGTTTGAAACATGGGCAGAAAATAAATATTTGATTACTGCATTCGTGTTGACCGCAGTCATGACCATCTCATTCTTATTTACTTTTCTTCTTACTTTATACTAGATAATTTTTTCTTGGCCCTTTTACATCTTCAATATTAAACTCAAGATTCATTTTTAAAAAACACATATTACTAAATATTTAATTTTTTTTTATTATTATAATAAGCTTATATTACACTTTATCTTTAATATCCTTCTGAAATTGCAAAATCCTGTTTTATGACCTCTTATCAGTGTTATATTCCTCATATCTACCTTTTACCAATCCCACATAAATCAATTGATTTATTTATTATATTTTTAACTAAGTTGGAAACAAATTTTATTTCTGGTCTTCAGATAAACTTTATTTGTATTGTCAATTCTTTTTCTTCCATCCATGTTTTATGTTTTTTAATTCCGTTCATAATGAAAATTATATCAATTTTCATAGCACTCTGTTTGTCTATTTTTGTTTAACTATTTTCGTCCGCAAAATAAAGGTACAGTATGGCATTTGCTCAGTTTACGAAGCAGTTCGCCTTATGTTATATTTACATTTCTTTATATATTTATAAAATATTTTGTATTAGTATAACTTAGATAATTTCATATGTATGGAGGCAATTGATTTTTTATATTCTCTTATGTTATTTTATTATATCTATTCTTTACATTTCTTATTTATGTAGAAAGTCTAAAAAGCTTAGGGGGAAGAGTCAGCTGATGTAATAATTCTATTTTATTTAAATTTCGTTTTACATCTGATTGAACTCCACAGCAATATTCACTAAGATAGTTTTTTATTTTCAGTAGGTTTTCCTAAGAATTTCATAGGAGGGGTAAAAATGTTATTATATGAAAATGGAGTATTAATAATGATGGCCGATAGTTATACAAATATCTTGTATATATTACATAATAAATATATCCATGTTATGTAGTGATTGAGAAGCAATCTATATTAAGGTTAGATAATTAGACGTACCGTAAGTAAAATGTCCAGGTGGCGGAGAGGAGAGCCAGGTAGAGGAAGGAGACGTTGAGTAGAGCTGGAGGCCATGTCTCCTGCCACTTACAGCCCATCACATTCTGTCATGACAGTAAGTTCATCCAATCAACAACTAGTCTATCATTATGATGTATGGCTGTCCGGAAAGTACTTGTTAACTCTAACTGGGATATTTTCCGTTTCAACGTTCGCCGTAAAACACAAAGGCACACAAGGATTCCTTAAGTAAAATATTAAAGTTATAGTGGATCACAATGCTCCTTTAGTACCAATCAAATTATTTCAGGAACGATGATTAAATTAACTGATTAAATGAGTTCTATTCTTATAACTGCAACTAACAAAGTCTTGAGACAAACGGAACTGAAAATGTAGGCTCTTGTACAGTAATGTTTTAAAGTTTACTAAATGAGTATTAAATTAAGGTACTTCGTAAACTTGAAAAAATTGATTACAGAAGTCCAAATTTTTCTATCCAGGTTTTCTTAAAACCGTTTTTGTAACCTAACACACTTAACGCAGCAAATAAAGACATAAACATCTTAGTATGTATGTGAAGGCAAGGGCTTGCTATCAAGAAGGGCAGAGAGGGATAAATCAGAGGAGCCCGGAAAGAGCTGACTAAAAAATCTACGCTTCTATAAACAAATATTATTTGAATTTATATGAACAAATTGAAAAAAAAGAAAAATTCAATCAATAATAAATATTCTTTTTTTTTTTTATGGTCTGAAAGTGTATCATAATTCATAAATATACATGCCGTTCATACCTAATTAAAAGAAAAAATCTGCAAAAACGTTAAATTTTACTCGATTATCTAAAACGTTCTTTTAGAAGGTAAAAAGGATGCTGATGTGAATAATATTAGTAGTAAATAAAAGATATTGTAGGTATGGCGGTCAGAGAAGGTCACACAAAATATTAGAATATAGAATTAGGTACCCAGACAATTTTACAATTAATTACAATAACTAATAAATCAATTACACACGGTCAATGGATAAAATTCCTAAATAAAATCTTAACTAATTTTATTGTGAATACTTTGCATTAGGGAATTATCATTAGATTATACTTGTACTACCATTATCAAGTAATTTTGTAAAAAAAATTCCACATAAAATGTGAGGTATTTTATGTAAAAGAATAGACTTTTTTCATGATAGTTTAATCCAAATATTAATATTATTTATTGGAAATTATAGAATCCATTAAAAATTGACAAGGGGGACCGCTGTATTTTGCTCCAGACCTATGACTAGTGAAATTTGTAACTCTAACTCAGATCAGTCCGTTTCAATTAAAAAAACGAGAAATATCATAGAAATATTGAGGAATCACTTAATACCTGGGCCCTGTTTCATAATGAAAGCTAATAGTACAAGTGTAGAAACTAGTGTGGTAATAATACTAATACTTATTATTTTCATAATAGGGATGACTATTAGTGATATTACAGGAATTAAAAAATACTAAAGTACAGGTCAGTGTAATTGAATTAAGATAAATCTACAAGACTAATAGTATTAGTTTGTACTTTATTATGAAACAGGGCCCTGATTAAACGTAGGGATGGGATATCGTTAAGGGTATCTTGTTTCCCATATTTGATATTTCAATATCGATATTTTTCTCTGATACATCGGTTTTTCTAAAAAGAAAAAATTCTTCCAAAATTTTTAGAATACGCACATGATTAAATAGATGAACAAACACAAAAAATCATAGGGAATTTGCGAATCACACTCCTGAGAAATTGATATACGTAAATTATTTTAATTTTTTTTACAGCATACAAAATTGAATAAATACCATCCAGCCAATAATATTGAATCCAAATATCGTTATAGCAGATAGATAAATATTACGATATTTAACGAAAAGATTACCAGTAATTCCGATATTCATTATTAATAGTCGAATATCGGAATTACTGGTAATATTTTAAGTAAATATTACCAGTAATTCCGATATTCACTATTAATATTCGAATATCGACATAAAAATAAAACTTGAATATTTTATTTTAAAAATTCCCAAAGTTTTGCACAAATGAAATATCGATATTTTCTTTTATATCGATATCAAACAGAAATATTAGAATGTTTTGACTTTAAGAATTTGCTGATGTCCATAATGTAAATTGAAGATGGTTAAAATATTAATGATTTTCACCTTTTATTATTTTTTTTTTTTTTGAAAGATTTATTCAGCTAATTATATTTTAGCTAATGTTTGGTGGGTATTTCAATATTTGTTATGTTTACGTTTTGGTAGTCGTGGCATTGCTTTGTTTTAGCATTATTATGAATTGTTTATGTTTTGATTTGGTGTGATATGAAATAGGTCCTTCAATGATTTGTTGTATTATTGTTTTATAATTACTATTTATTTAATTTGTTAAATTTTCGATATTTTAGTTCACATATAATATTGATATCGATATTAACAAATGTCAACATCGATTTTTTTACTTCCGATATTCCATCCCTAGTTAAACGAAGATGAAAAAACTTCTCATCTGGTGATATAAAAGATGGCGATTAGAAACCGCTGACAGGAAACTTGACGAGAAATCGAGAATAGACACTGCCTTTCTCCGTCTTTTTACCCCTTCCTAGAGGGCACCTAATAAAGGAGGCCGTGTGATTTATATGGACGTGGTATCTATTAATTACAAATGGCCGCCGGAAGAATTTTTTTCGTACGGCCTCTTAGAAAGTGATTCTAGCGGTATGGCAGAAAATGACCGAGATGAACAACTGGAGAAAGAATGAAAGTCCACCAGACAACATTCACTTTTGATAATAAGGTTCATTATTCGAGCAACTTGTACAGGTCTATAAAATGTAATTTAAGATATCCGCGGTGTTTTGTAAAACGGGTGAATTCAACAAATCAGATTATCATATTTTATTGGGATAGTCATTAACATTTGGCTGCGATAAATTTGTAAACGGAGCAAATGTTTGTGCTTCAAAAAATGGCTCCAGTTTTCTTTGAAGCCATGAAATAATTTTCGGAGATGTTTCCAACTTTTGATTACTGCTATCAAGTATGACTTTGCGCGCCTCACAGAACCTAACCTGACTTGTTTGTAAGAAAAGTGTTTCCACTTAGCTTAAGAGGGGGAACCACTTTCATGATTTTCATTGCAGGGATCACCGGAACAACTGAAATATTTCTCTTTTTTCTACAACAGTTCTTAATAACAGAAGAGTTCTTTGTATTAGTAGGGTGTGTCGCAACTGTATCAATAAGTATTTCCTGCTTGGGTTTTTGACTATGATACTACTGTTCAAATTAGGGATGTAATAAATACCATTTTAAGGTCAAATATAAGGCTATTCGTCTTGGATAAGAAAGTAATTATTATAATTTTAATTCAAATTTTTTTTTTTTTTTGTAGAATAGAATAATTGAGGAAAACTTTTTTTAACGAATATTTTCAACATTTGTTAGTCTTTTTCCACATTTAACTCTCTAAAGAATGCTTTGACTATTATGCGAACTAAAAGCCATTCATTCCATTAAAAATCAGGGAAGAATTAATATAACTGCAAAATTTCTTATCATTAAGAAATTCACATTACATCCTCTGAATTAATTAGAATATAGGGTAACTAATAGTACTGACTTGCTAATGAGTGCTCAAAATCACCTATACCATTTTTGGGCCGCAATCACCCTAATTAATTTAAGTATGTGAAATACAATTGTAAAAAACGTAAACATATTATAAGTTTTATTGTCTCCAGGAGTCAGAAGCACCTGCTGTTTGGTCCAATCCTCTCTACTTAATACCGCTCTCCAGTTTCGGATCCATAAGATGGATTTTGCATCCATTACTACAGCATCAGAGGCTAGTCTGTCTTCAAGCCCCATAAACTCATTCATTCAGGATTCTGGCTTGCGGTTCATTCTAATAATGTGCCCCGCCCATCGAAGACGTCCTACTTATATTATCCTTTACGTCTGGATGCCTGCAGAAACTATTCTATCGGCGTAGACCATTAATTCTTCATAGAATCACATCATTCGGGTTTACAAGTGAAAAAAGGTTTATGAACCAATATACACCGTTCATTCACCATTATACTTTTTTGCTGCCAAGAATTTCCAGACGAGGTAAAGTACAAAATATTCTCTTTCCAGAATATTACCTGATTCGTCCATTTTTATAGAATACTGAGCATATTACAACACTAATGGCAGACATTAACATTACGAGGAAAAGATTAAGAATGTGGGACAGGTAGGTGCGCTTACCGATGCTGAAATTGCGACCCACTCAACGAAGCGCCGATGGAAGAACAGTTATTCGAACAGATTTGAACTTGCTGACAACAGAGTCCTGTTTAGTAAGAACGCATTATCTTCTAAAAAGTCATTGTATTTTTTAGCATTACAGTGATCAGAAAAACTAATTGCTTGGTTTAAATATATTGCTAAAAAAATAAGTACAATATTTTTTTAAAATTTATCTCAAATGCACTGATTTGCACATTTTTTTTCTTAGTAAGACCCTGCGTTCTTTCTAAAAAAAAAAAAAATTACATTTCAGGCTTATTGAACAGAGAATAACATGTCTCTCTAGAAAGGTCTTAGTTTTAAATGTTTTCTTTAACATATGATATTTTACGAACTATACAAATTTTCATTTAATTGTACTACTCGTTCCTCAAATTGCATAACTGTAGTTTACATTCAAGTTTAAATTGTATTAGTAAAATCCTTAATGCTCCTTATTACGTCACAAATAAACTCATTCACAAAGACCTTAACATCCCATTCGTTGCAGATATGACCCAAAACAGATATGCGTCTTTTCATTCCAAACTCCTTAACAATCCTAACCCATTAATTCTTAATCTTTCATCCTTAAAAATCCCTAATAACCCTCCGAGGCCACAACCAGAAACTTCACAATACCACACAGATCCGTCCTTTGGCCACATCCATCAATGGCAATTAATTTTCATAGTCCACTCAAATAAATTACAAATTAAAATACGACCATAATGATACGTTAGACCTTGGTTATTATTTATGGAGAAGATGGTTGCGGAGCGGTCATGAAGAAGAACATAAATAAGTTAAATATGTATTAGTATTGCCAACGTTTTGGCCAGAATTTTCGAACTTCATCAGTGCTAATAACAAGAAACAAGTTGACGACCATATAATGAATAATTTGAATGTAATCATAACTTAATGACGTGGGTGAAGGAGAGTGGAAAATGAGGTAAAAATAAGAACCTTATTAACTAATGCCAGGAAAGAAGCAAAAGCAAAGTGACATGAAAAATCGGCAAGTTCATTTTTCCCTATTTTTTAACCCCCTTTAACTCTTCCTTCCTCACTCACGTTATTAAGTTATAGTAACGTTTCTTTTATTCATTATATGGTTGTTACTTTTCTTTTTATTCTTAGCGCTAATGAACGCCTGAAATCAGGCCATAAAATAAATTATACTTATTTGTGATCTTCATCTACCACACCTGAACCATCTTCTCCTCAAATAAATGTTCAATTAATGGACGAACTGGTCGAAAATCTGTCCAAACCATATTTTACCAAACTTTCGAAAAAGAAAAAGCCAAATTCCTTAAAAGGCTAAAGCTAAACGGAGAAACCTTTGATCTCGGTCACGTACTATTTCAGAGGTAATTGAATACCAAACAGCTTATTCATAGTGATTTTAATGAATGAAGTACATCAAAAATGAATATATTGCAAAGAGGCTTATAAATCGGAATTCATATCCTTTTAAGGTGATTCTTTCGAAGTTTTAAATAATATATTTATTTCAATATATTAAGGTCAGGAATTACAAAGCTAAAAGTTCACATCGTTGCAATTATCCCTATTGTATTAATTAAAAATCATTATTATTGAGGTATGACGTAATGCTTTATTTTTATATGAGAACCGACGTGAGTGTAAATTTGAATATACCAGTTATTTTATTTTATTTATTTATTTTTTTACATTTAAACTTCTATTTATTATTTAACTATCTAAATTAATTTGAACTGCAAAAACAGTTCTAAAACTATTTAATTTAATTCACCTGTCCTAGACATTTTCCTGAACTAGCTAATTAAACGGCTAAAAGTCAAGTTATACCTAAAATATTTAGAGATCGAAATATATAAGTATATTAGAACAAAAATAGCTCATTAACAATAACTTTTTACCTCCATTCAAATGGATTGATCAAGGTAAACTTAATTTTTTAATAATATAATTATAAGTATTAATTAATTTGTAAAAACAAATAATTTTGATGGATTTATATTATGTTATCTTCTCGGTTGCCTTAATTCTTCAAGAGTGCGTTGCTAAGCATCGGAATATAACAGCAATGAGCACCATGGGAACTGAAAAATAAGTCAGTCTTATTCAGCCTTTTAGACTAAGGAAGTCACGCCAGTAAGTAATTTTAGTAGTATTTAATATAGCCCCAGAGATTTTAATGAATTTATTTAATAACGAATACAATAATATCTTATAATAATAAAAGCATTAGACAGAATAAAACAGTGACGTTATAATTCGAGTGAAGCGAAATGTAGTTATGCCAATGGTTAATGTTGCGTGTAATAGTGTAACATTATCAATATGTTGTAAAATGTGATTTTTTTTTAAACATCAGCACAATATTCAAATCAGACGAGTGTAGTGTTAAGCTATAAAGAGGGTTTAAGAATTTAGTGACCTCCAACTTAAGATTTTATGAGAAAATTCATATTGTAATTAAATATGAATACAGTAAAAGAGGTTCCTCAAAAGAAGTTAAGTTATCAGGTTTTCAGAAGAAACAACCATTTTAAAAGCTATATAAGTTCCATTTTGAAACAGTGTAAATGTATGTATAAGAGCCATTGAAGTGTATAGATTCTTGAGTCTGAATAAAACGAGATTTTCAGTTTTAAAATCAGTTAAATGGGACGTAATACTTATCGATACTTGCGTAACTAAACATTAAATATTAAGTAGTAGATAAGCAATATTAAGGATAAGGATAAGCAATATTAGAATAAGTAATAAAATATCAAATATTTTATTAATTTAATAGAATAAAATAAAATATAAAAACGTGAATATTTAGGCATTTTGTTAGGGATAATTTATGCATATTTTGAGAATGAAAATGTTCAGGACAAACAGTGAACCTACAAAAAAGATTAACTTATATTGTCTGTAAAAAAACAATAAAAAAAAAACAATCTCGTTCGAATGAGAAATTTTTAATTAGTAATAATAAATAAAAGTGGAAACAATAAAACTAAATTAATTACAGTTCTTATTTTGTCGGTAGGATATATCAAAATGGGACCTAAGACACCTGGCAGAAAAGAAAAATTAGCAGCTAAAGCAGCTCAGTTAGAAGCAAAAAAACGTGAAGAAGAAGAAAAAGAAGAACAAGAAAGGCTTGAGCAAGAAAAGCTACTACAACTTGAACGAGAGAGACAGGCAAAGAGAAAGAAGGAAGAGACCGAAATCATGGAGAAATTGACCAGGGATGAAGTCCTTCAAGATACTTGCGATTATTTTCAAAACCTAAGAGAAACGAACTTCGAACATCTTTTACAAATAAGAGAATATCAAGAGTGGGAACGCTATGTAGCTTGTGACAGATTACCATATCCAAATGACGTGCCAAGTATGAATACGTATTTGTATTTGTGGCACAAAACAAAAGAAACAGGTCGGATGGAATTCGTATTTGAAAAGAATGAAGCCATGCTGGCACTACTGAATACTTTACAAGATTACATCGATGAACCTCTTGACGCTAGTGAAAGAAAACTGAACAACTGGAAGGAGGTGAGGGAGAATTACAGGGAAGAATTGAGAAATAAGTTGGATTTAGCATGCTTCCACTTGATAAGAGATGTAGAAGCAAGATTCAACAGAATAAACTATTGGGAATCTGAATTCGAAAAGAGTTCCGAAAATATATCCCTTTGGATGTGGGTATGGATGGTGAGATCAGTTACACCTTCATCTCGCTCAAATCCATCGAAGAATTTCGGTACTGTCACAGCTAAGTTGCCCTCATCCTTTGCGAATTCTCCACTCATCTTGAGAATTCTTCATACGACTTTTGACCATTACAGTGATCGATGTATTACATGGGAAGAACCAAGAAATCCAATAGATCACGACCTTTATGATGAAACAACAATGTGGCATTCTATAAAAGTTGATATAATTTCTGACAAATTCGAATCATTGCAACAGGCTGAAGAAGTGCCGTGCTGGTTCGAAGTACCTGAAGAAGATTTACATTTAAAAACTGGATCACAAGAACTATGTGAATCAACTGCCTTAAATGGTCAGGAAACTGAAAGATCCTTTGAGGAGAGTGAAAGTCTTACGGATATTAAAGACGGAAAGATAAGCAATGAAATTAGTAAGCGGCATAAAAGAGAACTTTTAGAATACATCGTAGATAATAGAGAAAAAATTAAAGAAGGGTCATTTCAAATAGCACAAGAATCACCAGAGGAGAAACCAAAAGCTTCAAGAAATCTCCAAGTATACGTAGGTACATTACCAGTACCGGAAAAGCCAGAAGTTTATAGAATAACAAGTGAAGGAGAAGTAGATGTAGTCAGGACGGATGGAGGTTTGCAGATTGAACCAGAAGAAGAGGAATTGGAAATCGAAAACGAATTTGAAGAATGGGTAAGCCTTTCAGACCCCATGGAAATACAAGACGAAATGGAAATATTTGACATCCTGTATTACGGTGGTAAACTATCAAACGAAAATAACGAAGGAGGGAAAAGGTTGAAAACGCTTCCAGAAATGTTAAGAGAGGTGAGTCCTAAAACAGGGGGCTTATCATATCTCAATCTCTCAGCAGAAGTGAAAAAAAGTTTGTCTGAGATACTGGGCATCAGCATTCCAAATGAAAAAAAGAAAACCGCTGCTGAATATGACGACGAAAAAGAAAAAGGTTTCAAATCACTTAACCAGCACTTACAAGAAGCAAAGGCTCGATATATGGATGCTTACAAGAATGAGTTAAAAGTGCAAATTAGAGAAAACGAACTGAATTTAAGGAAGTTTGCTATTCTAGGGGGAGTTTATAACATAGATCTAATCAAACAAGTTCCGCAACCACACAAGCATAAGGACGGAACCATTGTACAGATCAACTATGGGGATTATAACATCAGTAAAGAAGAATTCTATTTCAAATACGTTCCTCCAATGATCACAGAGGAAGAAGAGAACGATGATGAAGATGCAAAAGCGCCAGTCGATGATGATATAGACAAGTTAATATATGTCGACATACAAGTGTCTGAAACTGTCCTATGGTTTGAGACACCGGCGCCTTATCTATGGGATGCAGATAATAAAGCATGGTCTTCGGAGAACATATATGATGTACGTTTTAACGAAGAGAAACAGATGCTCTCATTTAGAATCGGGAAAACATCTCCTATCGGTATAGCTTCTTTCAAATACTATAACCTACCGTATCAGACGTGGGAGATACGCCCGGCAGCCGACTGGAAGGACACCAAAAGTATAATATTCTCATTGACAGCTTCAGCTGTCATCGTGGAGTATACCATACAAGCTGACAAGGTTTCTCTGAACAGTATTCAGAACGCAACTGGAGCTGCTCTGGACGGCATCCTAGGGATTCCGTTCACACCAAATCAGCTAATTAGAATAATGCGCAAGGCAGGGCTGGATCTATTCCCAGGGTGGGACGCATTCCTCTACGTGGAAGGGAACTCGGCTAAGAAGAAGGTGCTGGAAGAACACGTTTACATGAGCATGGCCATGATGGCTTCATCGTACCAGTTCACCTGGTCGAGATGGAACATGCCTGCTGGTCCGGACAGGATCATCTTTCAGGCGAGGGAATACCTCAAGCCCAAGGAACAGGGCAGCTACAAAATGCTGCTCAACACTACCGATCGTGCTGTCCTAGTCGGCTGTACTGAAGTCAGCCCATCCTTCAGTGACAACCCAGCTTCGGACATCGGCTTCCAAACGGATCTCTTTAACCTTCTTCAGTCCACCGCATCAGAGAAAGCCAAAAAGAGAGCCAAGAAGGCTAATCTAGATGTCGCATTCACACTTTATTACATGCTTCTGCAGACTAAAATGTTCAGTTTTTCATAATTTATTTAAAATAAGCGGTAATTTTGGCCTAAGCTTTTTAATATTAGATTTAAAAGTTCTATTATTAATCTGAACATAAATTAATCCTTAGGTTATTATAAGTTAAATATAAGACTGATAAATAACGATCGATATAAGTAAAATGAGATAATGTAACTATTCTTAGTAAATGAGTAATAATAAGATTTTATTTTTTTAACCTATAGCTCAACCCATCATCTCTTTGAAAAACAACAAAGTTCGATAGTAGTTAAAGTTAAAAATGACTTCATATTAGAACTACCAATAGTACAATGAGGTAATAATTAAATGATTATATTTTTCAACAGACAGTACAATTTTATTATCATAAATGTTTAGCAAATGCGATTAATAATGAACTATTATCTGGCTAGAAATTAACTTTAAAAGAACAGTGAAAGAAAGAAGCTTCTTTCATAAAGAATTCATAATTTCAGGGAAACTATGCTTTCACTACATTGAATATCAGATAATTTTTTTTCGCGCGAAATCTTAAAAAACAGTAGTTACACGTTAGGAAAACACCTATGATATGAGAAACGTATTCCTTAAATCAAATGTAATAAGTATTTTTTTTAATAGTAAGGATTACTAATAAATTATTAGTCGGAGCACATAGATGAAAGTATTTTACCAATACATTTTTCAATATGAATATCCGCAATGAAATCTCAACTATAGGGGAATTAAATAGGTATACAATAAATAAAACAATTATTGATCCATTTTATCACACATAACCGTACAATTATCACACCGTACAATTATAATGTTATAAGTTGTGATAAAAAATTTAAACTTAATAATAATCTAAAAAATTAATATTTGGATCCCTCTTGAGCACGTTTCAAGGTTCAGTTAATTCCAACGGAAAGTGTGAAATCGGTCCGTGGAGATTTCACTATCTATTCCAATAAAATTACTTTTCCGCGCCTATTTCAACTGTTTTCTCAATCAGCCACTCCATTCGTTACACACCAGAGCAAAAATAAATTTTAAAAGGACATTTCTGAAATAAATTATAACATTATTTAATACTATCTATAGGTAGGGATTACACATTTTGGATTTATTAAATCGTTTGTGGAGGTGTAAATTTTTATATCCCTCAGCTTCATTAAAGATATTCTAAATAAAAAAATATTTAAAATAATATGAACAGGAATATCAATAGTAATGTGACAGTATTAAATATTAATCAATAAAAATTAAAATTTTAGTCATTAAAAGTCGTTAAAATGCCATCAAGATTTGGCCTATATCAATGTAAAACGCAGGATGAGAAACAAAGAAATGTCTGATTGTGAGTAAAACTATTTTTAGGTACATTAACTTTAAATTAATTTGTTAATGGTGTTTAATGGCCTTATGGACTCCACTAAATCATGAAGATATGTAAACCACATTAGCTTGAGGTTACGACGAACTGGAATTCAAATATAAATATTGATTTGATGCAATATAAATACTGTATAAGAAGGAACTAACTGCCAAAGTCAAATTCTCTACTTTGATAAATTTTATAGGAAACGCGAGAAAACTTCTCATTCTAATAATATAAAGTTTTTAAACTTAAATTTTTTTATAAACCTTCAAATTCCTCTCGTATTCAATCCTTACAATCCAAAATCCTTCGTAAAATCCTAAATGCTCCTTACTTTGTCACAAATAAAATCATACATAAAGACCTTAATGTTCCCCTATGTAACCAATCAAGCCCGAACCAGATATCACTCCTTCCATTATAAACTCCCTAACCACTCAAATGCCCTAGTTTCTAACCTTACATCCTCTTCCATTCCTGACAATCCTCCGAGGCGCCTAAAAGAAGATGGCCACGAGACCAGCTAATGTAAAATGTCATTAGAGTGCTACCAATGGGTAGTTGCTCTACACGCCTGTAACACTCCATTTTAACTAAGATCAAATTTACTGAATGTATTAAGTAATATACAGTTGTAAATTTCAATAAAGATATTAAAAAAACAAATTTTTTTTTAGTGCAATGTAGCACCAAAATGTAGTTTGCAACGTTCCAAATCACTCACCACACACACATATCAGAGAAAAAATATTTTATACCATGGAATTCTACACTAATATTTAGGGAAATGTTACTTTTAAATTCGCCCAAGAAATTTTGAATTAAGTAAATGTAACCTGAGATAACATGTACTTTGTTTGGGGTGAAAAATTAAAATACTGGTATAATTTTGATACAAGACTTCTTTTATTAAAGGAAAAAGAAAAAAGAGATATCTTCAAAATATACAAATAGAACAAGGCAATCAAAAAGAAGTACAGGTACAGGATTTCAGAATCCATAGAAAAGAAATGACATAATAAAAAGTAGAATATGAATAAGTAAAAATATTATTAGTTGTACCATTTTTTCAATCAAATCCTGAGCAATTAAATAATTATACCTTTTTCCTAATTGTTATATACTAGCCAAATCATGAATGGGCTATAATTTATTTGGAGCAAAGATTTTTGCGGGATAGATTTGTGCTGAGAGTTAAGGAAAATAACTCAAGACCAAGGCTAGAAATAGTGAAGAAATTCTAGTTTTAGAAAATATCTTTTCTGAGAAAAAACCAACAATAATACAGTTCAAAACCAGTATATATTACAAGAAAAACTTGGTAACTCTCAGCATGCTGTCTTATCAGCTATTTAACCACTAAGAGTCATCAAACAGTTGAATAGGTAAGGGGAATGAATAAAGAATCTTGAAAAAGCTAGGATGGAGAATGTATAATTGAACAAAAAATACACTAACAAAAACCAAACTAAACATGCAAATAAAAAGAGATCCTGAATCATTTTTTCCCAAACGATAGGATCACTTCTTGCACTTCAGGTATATATAGATAAAATAAATATCCCGATTACCTTTTTCTTTCGAGTCACAACATCTTAACCGAATTCCCTTGCAGAAATTATTTTATTGAATAGGCAATTAAATATGAATGAGCCCTTATGCTATAATGTATGTGCACTGTATTATACATTATAATGTAAGCCCTGTTATTTAATTGTTCTTTAATTTAATAGTAAATTAATTCATTTTATTTAATTGTATTTCTTTCCTTTAGTTATAGCATCCGTTACTGTGAAATTTTTTCCATATATTTTTAAATTTCCCCAGTTCATTGAACTAGACCATGTTTTTTTATATCAACTTTTACTTTATGAATTTTAATTCATCTTCACGAGTTCTAATTGTGCGCTCACTTGTATCTTTTAGGTCAGCTAATAGAACAACTGCGACAAACAGAACTACTGTGAAAACGTACCTTGAATGAAAAATCCAGAATCTCAATCACTGTGAATACGGTACTATGTCGATACATTGTTCTTAAGTAGTTATACATCAACTAATGTTTCCATACCTTCCTTATGTATCTTTAGCGTAGTTTTTATTTCATATCAAATTAATTACGTGTCAAATTTAGATTTATTTTGATACAAAATCAATTAATTGTCAACAGTGCAATTAAAACTAAAATTGGCAAGTTGAGAGGAAGCATTTCAACGATCAGATGTGATGCTATCGGTACTGCACGTATACGCGAAGGAGAAAGGACATCCCGCAGCGAAGGTTCGAAGAGATAAAATCCGGCGACAATTTCTGATGAGGATATGGGAGGACATTCACTAGAGGTACGATGGCTATACCGTAGCGGAGGTGAGAGGATCACATAAGGCAAGTCTGTGGAGAGATCTTGAGGCCACTTTCCCCGAGGAACTTTCCTAGCCTCAGACCTGTGCACTTAACAACAAGTTAAGTAGAATACAAAGTAAGTAAATTGTACGAGCTCCAGGAACCATCTCAATTAGAGTAAGCTGAATCGTAGCTTGAAGATACGAATCCGATAATATGGATGATCGCAATACAACCCCTTATAATATATTCCGTATTAAGGATATGTATGTATATATATATATATAT
>NW_027106871.1:856734-869315 GCF_000696795.3 Halyomorpha halys | reverse complement strand
TGTGTGTATGAATATGAATGTATGTATGTATGTATATGGGGAGAAGCTGGGTCCGGGTTTCTTATTTGCCTTCTTGTTGCCCGCCAAGACAAAAAATAAAACGCTAAATTTCCGACAAAGACATTTATATTCCATACTACACAGACATTCTGAATTATCGCTCAGACAGAAACTTAATGTTTACAATGATTTGCTAAAACCCATGTGGACTTACCCCTACCAAATTTATGGGCCGGCTAAAAAGACACAAATTCAAACAATAGAAACCTTTCAACAAACGGTTTTACGATAAATTACATGGACGTTATATAGATATATATTAAAACAATAAAATAAAGTAAGCTTAACAAAATCCCGTCCGTCACGTAGCAAAAGAGTTCACCACATGACGTTATTTTGAAGTTCTTATTCTTAAAAATTATAATATAATAATTTATATTCCTAATTACTGAAGATCTAGTTTTTCTACGGTTGATCCTTTTATGTGTTGACATCGCAAAGATCTTCAAAATATATTTCTGTTTTTAAAGATCATACATCGTAGATGCAGTGTCATTTTATTCAGCAGAATAAGATACAAGAAATAATGACTCAAGTCATATTCTCTGGTTTGATGAAGACATTAAGTCGTAGGACGCGATCTGAATTGTGGAGATATAAATAAATCAAAACAAATAAGTTACTAAATAAGAGAGGTAAACTACAAATATAATATAGAGGAAGTGGACACAAAAACGCGGAAACAGACCAAAAAAGATAACCGGGAGTTTCCCGCATGGAAATATCTTCAGTTGAACAGTTTTAAAGTGGACCGGGATGACAAACAATATTCGGAGAAAGTCGCAGATGGCATTCGGCCAGTTTGGGTTTTCTCAACCAACTGTTGACAAACAGGAAGGTATTCTAAAATAATGGATTATTTTAAAACCAGCTTTAGAGAGAGACTTATCATCGCGAACGTCTGCAGTTGGATGACGTCAGATTGAAGTGAGAATATCTTATACAAAAAAAAAAGTTGAGTTAATAATAAATTTTTAACTTGCCCTATCCCGAAAATTATAAATATTGTCCTTAAACAGTACGTGCAAAATAGTAAATCTTGTTTGTTTGATTATTGTTTAATGGGATTTAATGTCCTGAACTCCTACTAGGGTAGGAAGAACAGGTTAGGTTACCAACTAATTTTAGGCTTAGTGCGAAAATCCGGGGTTCCTTCACGATTTAAATTAAACTTCAATTCGCACACGCCTGATTCGAACTAGCTCCGCTTCTGGCTCTAGAATGTTAAGGTGGCGCCTTGGCAATACGCTCGGCACTACGGCCACAACAAATAGTTAGTTGTAGGGTGTAAAATACATTATACATTACTTAACATTGTACATTACATAAAAGTATATTCTTGGTAATTATATAAAAACAAAAATAATATTGAACAATAAATAAAACAAACAATAAATTACATTCCAAGAAATAGAGCTTATAAAAGGGGTTTTATCAGAAAAGGTTTATGGAATTTTGATTTTTTTTTTTTTGAGAGTACTGAAAAAAACAATATTTTAGAAAATTAATATTACTATTATTGTTAATTTTTTTCTTTTTCAGTATGACAACTGGCAATTTTTTAGCATTATTATCCAGAACTAAATAAAGTGGGAATGCCCTGGATGTTTGTACTATTTAATATTTAAAATGCACTCTTTGTCCATTAAATCACTCATTCTTACTTCAGTTATATGAGAACCAGAAAGGTATCTGGATAGAATGTTTTGGAGAAGAACAGAAAATGTGTATACATATTTATGTTTTTCATATACTTACAATAGGATGCTTAACACTAATTTTAACTTAGCTATTTCGAATTTAGAAATTAAAAAAAAAATATTTTTTTTCAATTTATATTGTTTTCAACTTGAAAACAATGCGTTGCAATAACTAATAAATAAATAGTAAAACTGTTTAATATAAACAATAGTGAATTACCAATAATTTGGATTCTAATAATCGTTTTGTTCAACAACTTCGTATTAAAGCGAACATGAGTCGAAATTATGAGATGAAAAATAGTCCAGCCAGACTGCCACCAGAAAATTGGTCTAAAGGATGACAAACGCAAAAATTAAGAAATACAAAAACGTAGAGAAATTTATATCATTTAACTTAAATTAGGATGATGTTTCTAAAAAAAAAAAAAAATTATATGGGAAAAAATATAATTTTGAAGGTGTAAGAAAAAATTGATTTTTTATTCCGAGAAAATAGTTGTAGTAAACATTAAATTCGAGTTCAACACCTTTAATTACATAGACATGTAATGTATCAGAACATTATATTTATTAAAAATACTCCAAGATAACTTGAAAAAATATTTATTCAGGTCATTAACCGCATCAACAAAATTAAATTTATCAGATAAATATGATATATATTATGTAGCAATTCACTTAAACTTTTTGTCAGCTTTAATCATTTAAGTATAACAAAGTTTGTGAAATATTTATAGCTTGAGTTTTTTAATCGTCATCTAAGGCACATCATGATCTGGAGTTCAAGAAAATTCAGTGAAGAGTGTTACAATGAAGGAACTCAATTGCTTACTTGGTCAAGGCAAGATGAGTGTCAGGGATTTACGTCAATGAGCAAGAGTAAATTATAAAGGACTCCAACATTGGTAACGTGATAGTTCTCACCTTGCCAAATACATGACATATTTTTGGCACTTCTGGGTTCTTTAAGACGAAACAATAAGAATTGAGTGGCTAAAATATACGACTCGAAGGATAATAGGATCCAATTCACATGTTTGTTTATAGGAGACTTGTTTGTCGAATTTCAGAGGGAGCATGCATGTTTCAACGTCACTATTATTCCGTTTAAGACGCTCTCGAACACCCACCAACGTCGAAGTCTACTACTATTTATAGTATCTATAACTGAAGGCTCTTTTGCTTTATGCAATAATGAAAAATTCAGATATACTTACAAATAAAAGTAACTTCAGGCATTAGGATTGTTAGGTTTCTTAAGCCCTTGGAGGGCTTAAGAGAAAGTTGCTTTACAGGTTCTGTTTTACATAATTTTATTATCCATGTAAAACAGCGAGGTCAACAATGTGCTAAAACAAATGTACCTTCTTAAATTAACTAGGGCTGAAAGGCCTTAAATCTACCTAATTCATAAATTTTGCTAAGAGAAAGAAACAATTAATATTTTTCTTATAGAAAACAATTAAGTTTTCTTAAAGAAATATATATAAACTGATGCATTTAAAGCGATTTTCAATGCAGACAACTGTAACGTCGATATGAAATCTACATACAAATTACATATTTTGAAAAGGAACCTTCAAAGCATTTAGGATATTGCTAAAGTTCGCATGGGCACGAATGGATATCGTGCAAGGCTGAAGGCTTCTGGCCTAATTGAGTAATGCTTTTCTTAATATGCTTCGAATGAACGAGTAAAAGAATACAGAATGTGTATATTTTTGCAAATTATCTGGAATTTAATATCAGCATATTTGTATGCTGAGCATGAGGTATAGGGTAGAGTGCCACTATAATTGCTTACATGATTTAGGTTAGGGTCAATTTATATGTTTTCGGAAGTGCAGAAAATGAAAATGCTATCGATTCCAGGATCTTCTTTTTTCTTTTTAAATCCTCCTCCCTTGGCATTTCTGGCAAACGGAGTGCGAGAGCAGTGTGGTAGTGCGCATGCCACTGCTCTAAAACATCAAGGATTATTATTTTATAAATTAATTATAACAATAACAATGATAGGAGGGCTCCTTTTGATTATTATTGGGAACAAATTTTAATTGTGATGTGGCCCCGCGCTCTTTTGAGCGCCTTACTAATGAAGTTGCACCATGTTCACTGCATCCGTCTGGGTGCCTCCTGCAGTTACCAGGCAGGTCCAGCCCTCCTAGTCTCAGTCTGGGTCAGATTCCTTCTCTTTCGGAGGCTCGCAGATGTCTGGTGATCAAGGCCTTCCCATTGTTAAATGTGCATTTTTTTTATTTGAGTTGCTATTAGTTTTTTTTTAATTAACACTTGAAAGTTATCCTCACGAGGCAGAGGCTTACAAAATAAAAATTAATCAGATGAAAAATATTTTCATGTGGAAGAACTTATGCCATCATATCTGCAATTATGAACGGGGAACAGTATGAAGTATGTAATTCAATCCATAATTGATTTAGTTGAATTAAGAGAGTTCCTAAATAATATTAGGGAATCACTAAGGCAGACATTTAACCATGTGCGGACTAACTCCTCTTCTTGGGCAAAGGGAGGATCTCCAGGAAAATTAGGTTGTTTAAAAAAGGTTTGAAACCCTGTGAGGTTACCTATTAAGATCTTTCAACTAAAACTCAAACATCAGGAAAATTAACGATAAAATTGCTCTAAAAATAAGTCTTCAGAATATGTGTTGCTTCCCACGACAGACCCCAAGGCACTCGCCCACGGACCACCAGTTGGGAACCACTGAATTAAGAAATAGAAATCAGAAATTAATTAGAAGCTTTCTTTTCCTAGATTTGTTGTGATTCACTCCGAGTTCAACATTCAACTAGTTCGAGATATTTTAGAAATGAGTCACTGCTACATTACTTCAATTTTCAACAACAACAAAACAATTACCTCAAAACTAAATAAATCTCAAATAGTTTGATCCAAACAAACATTTAAATGTATAATTTGTCATCTTTATGTAATGTCGTAATTGGAAACAGGGAAATAGCAAATGTTTCGGTCAATCACCGATACCTTGACCTTCAAAAATGATAAAAGCTAAAATTAGTTTCATTTAAGACAAAAGGAAGAACTGACAGAACATGATCAATAGAAAGGATATCTGATCAACTATTAAATACATTAAATATAAACTTTTATAATATTTAAATAAAAAAAATCATTTCAGTTTACCAGCTTATAAAGTAATATTCAGAAAATATTTATTACCTTATTCTAAAAGAAAAAATAAATCCCTCAAATGTATAACTAATAACGGATAGTTTTCATAAAACAAGAAGAAAAGGAAGTGCCAGTCAATTTAAAATTATAATTTATCTGGAGGAAACCATGGAAATAGGGAAATGAAAAGTTTTTTTTATGAATTATCACTTGAAAGCTAAGAGGATATTATATTATCATAGGCAATAGAAGGGGAAAAAAGTTAAGTATGCCATATTATATAACTTTTTTTTCTGGTTTTTATAAGGATTATTACGTATGAGTGTAAGCTTATTTGATTTTTTGTAATAAAGATAAGCTTTCATTTTGTAATTATGGCAAATCGGTGAGTTTCCTTAATCACTGACTGATGTAATACTATCTATTTTGTGTTCAAAATGGTAATTCTGTATTGCGATATTATAAAGTTCTGTATGGCATCATAAGCGTCAATTATCATGGAAAGTTACAGTTTATTAGAATTCACAATATACTGAAAGAATTGTTGATATTTGTTCAGTAATAACCTGTTCTTTCTGAAAATATATATATAAAAAAAATTAATTTTTATCTTACATCAGTCTAATAAAGTATAACAGGGCAATTATTTACATCTCTGTTTTCATAAGAAAAAAATGGATGTTTATCTATGATTTTGAGTCTTGTATTTTTTTTCACAAAACATCGGGATACCCTTATAGCTTTTTAAACGAATTAAATGAAAAATCGTCTGACCATTTTTAATAATATATGAATATCGCAGTATTTGACTGATTTTTTATATTTAACGGATCGATCAGGGTTTATTAATGTTTTATAAAATTCATATAAATATATTTATATTTATGGAAACTTAGAACATTTCTATACTAAATCTAGAGTCTTAATCTCAAAAACATTGTATAAAAGTTTAGAAATTAGTGAAGAAAATATATATAGTTAAATGTTGAATTATTTGTATTCAAATGTGTAAAATGTTCTATGAAAATGCAATGTAAACTTTGTTGATGGTAACTGTATATAAAGTGTAAAACTGTTGATTGTAAATATTTTTATTTGTAGAACTTGAAAATGGGCAGAAGATAAAGGGTATAAAACAAAGTCCTGAAAATAAGTATAATACAATTTTAACAAATAAAACCCTTTAGAACTTACGTTGTAGGATTGAAACTAATTATTTATATTTAGTGTTAAAAACATAAATAAATATCTCATCAGATAATTAAATCTGATCAATAATTGAGAAAGGTAGATAATTGTATTGTATTGTATAATTGTATCTGATCAATACAACACATCTCTAGATTCAACATACTAGAAACCAAAGAATAACCAGAGATAAAATCGATCGAAACGTTACGGTCTAAAGAAATACACGACGTTGAGTAATTTACTATAGTTTATTCCTTTTCAAACCTGAATTTAACACATTACGAGAATATAATCGCTAAATATCAACGCGACGACCCACATAATACACTTCCTCTAGTACGTGGAGGAACGCTTGGTTGTGAGTAGGTTGCATGACACGCCCTGATTTGGCGAAACCATGAATCACGAGATAACTCTCAGATACTAAAGAATGTGAGGAAAATAAATGTAATAACTGTTCATAATTATTTACAACCTCATTTTAGAGTTTCCAAGGACGATTATAAAAATTTCAATGATACCGGCATCATCTTAATCGCCCGGCATTTAATAAATAGTCAATATTGTAAAATCTTCTAGGTTCATCATACGGCCAACCACTAAAAATATTTTCAGCTAGTATTCATCGGCTTATTATACTATAATATTTCAAAAATCCTCCTATGAAGGCATTTTCCATAACGAATAACGTAGACGTAGGGATAATTGTTTTCACCATTTGCTCACGCTGGGAAGTGTGGGAAATTCGCGAAGTCTAATTACATAATATTTATGATTCCAAAACATTAAAAATAAAGCTCGTATTAAATAATTATATAAAGAACAACTGGATCCGTAAGGCCTCTGATTACAACACTCAAACATAAGTATAGCGTTAATTCATGAACTAGCGGTACCAGCAGCTGCTTGCTGATAAATTGGCGCCCACCAAGGCTGGCTTAGTTGCAAGGCCACCGCTCGGCCTTCTAATAGTCGATGAACCATATGTCCGCTTTAATGGTCTATTCATGTATTTTACTACATATATCCACTATCCTATGTAGTTTAATAGAAAAAAATGATTACAAAGAAATAATTCAACTTTATTGATTTAAATTTCATTACTCTACAACAGATATAAAGAAGAACCTCAATACCACCTATCGTGGGACTGACCAAAATTTGAGGTTTTCTGTAAACTATATACATACAGATTCGCCAACCCTCGTTCTGAGCTACCCTCTAGTAAATGGTGTTAACTTTATATTTTATAAAGATAATGATAACACATTATCAAGACACGTTATTTCTGAGGTTTTTATGTGAAATCCATGTATATTGTGAAATATGGAAGATTAAAAAAAACAAAAAAAAGAAGATATGAATCAATGTGTACTTCCATATGAATATGGCAGAAATGAAATTCGTACAGATTGAGAAATATAGCAGATTAAAAAACCTTAATAGTACGCTAACCGAGTAATCTCGTAAGTCAGCAATCACCGTGTTAACCAGACCTAAACAAAGGTAAAAGTCGTTAACACCTTTCCGAAGCAAGGTGCTATATTTCACATTACAAAATATATTTTTCTAAATAATAAGAGATATTACTTTAATATTTTTAGTAGATAATTTACATTGAAAATTAATAGCCAAAAAACATATCAATTGTATCACATGTTATTTTAAAAAAATCTTCAAAAATGTAGAAACACAAAATAATCTATTATAAAGTTTTTTTTCTATTCATAGTCATAAAATACATATTGAACAACTATTTATAATGTAGATTTATTCGTTTTATTTAACTTAAATTGTAAGCTTGAATTATACACTCACAGTTGAAAAACTGAATATTGTCAGCGAATAATAATTTTAAAATTTACTTAGGACAGAATATTTAGAGAATTAAAATAATTATATAATAAGTATATATTTAAAATAATATTATTAGAACGATAATATACAAGTTGAATAAAATGAAACGAATTCTATACTAGACGACTCAGTAGCTCGTTTCGGGAAAGAGTAGGCTAAGGAATAAACTACCGGCAATAGTTAAGTCTCAAAATACTATAACCCAAGAGTAGTTTAGGCAAGGTTTAAACCAAGAGATGTTACAGAAGCAATGATCAAAAGTTGCACATATTTTGGAGAAATTGTTGGTACAGATTCAGAAAGGATATTCTTAGCAAGCCCTAGAAAGCGGCTTAGCAGTTTTAAAGAAATGGGATATAATGCTTAGCCATTTCTGCAATGACCATTAGTTTCGAAAGTGCAGGCTGGAAAGTCAGTTAAGTAACAGGGAAAGGGTTAGTGTGCACGAGACGCACCCTTTCCCAATGCTTTAGGGGCTGGGCGTGGGCCTTGTCAAGCACCAGTAAAAGGTAATACTTAACTGTTACTCTCTTCTATACATGGAATTCTTAGGGTTTATATTCTCGTTAAAAGTTATTGCTAGGATTCAAAGCATCTATAAACTTCTGACGGCAGTAAATTAAGTAGTAAAGTAAGGAAAGACCACAAAATTTCTTTATGGTTCACTATTCAAAGAACAACATTAATGATGATAATAATGTATCATTTATTTTATTTTAAATTAATACAAATTATTTTTTGTACTCTCTCCCTAATCGAAGAACCGTAGGATTACGGGAGCATAACCTCTTTAGGAATTCCCAACCCAAGAAACAGCTGCTACGGAACAATATGTCGGATCCAACTTTTTATGTTCGTTTAATAACAAGTTAAACAATACAATATGGAAATATGAGATCCGTTTTATTATTATTAGAAATCTAGTGCTCCTATCACATAAGTTTCGCCCTGAAATAAAAATAATCCTTATACATTTCAAAACAACTATTTTTTCTTATGACATAAATAAAAAAAAATGATGAAAATCCACTCACTAAATATTTCATATACGTAAGCGAAAAAAAATCTGACAATGGTAACAACAGCCATGAAAAAACAATAATTACCTAATTATGATATATTTTAATCATACATTGTTTATTGCTATTAACTATTATTCAGTTTAATCAAAACCGATAGATTCGTTTTTGAGAGAGTTGATTCTATAATCACTTACAGTGAATTCTAAAGAAAAAATATGTAATATAAGTTTAGATTTTGCGAGACTTAGTTATTAGTACCTCAGAACGTGTATTTCCATCGAAAAATCAAATTCGAAATTTTTCACGATTGCAATACTTCCCTTACTATATACTCCATATACAGGAAATATCCAAATAAAAACAGAAGTAATATAATGCACAGTAGTCCATGTTTTGATAGCAAATTATAAGAGTAATAATTGAAACGCATAATATTTATAACAACGTATATATAGAAGTGTTAAGTGGAGATCTCTGTTCTATGTTTGAAATCCAACATTGATGGGGTATTCTCCAAAGCGTTATTATAGAGAGTATTTCACCAATAAAAAGATTTAAAACAATTATAATGCCTGCTTAGAGCAAAGAAAGGTTAATTCGAATGGAAGATATGTACGCCATGTAGATGAGAATTTCACAAGTCATTGTATCATTATGTTTTTTTCGTTTAATGATGAACGATTAAATGAACAAACGACATTTTATAATTACAGATGACATTAAGGTTTGAATGGTGTCACGCCTTGGATTAGTTCCATAGCTACTATCATTTTCAAGCTTGGCAAGCATATATGACGGTCTAATAAATAAATTTAATTAATCTAAATAAGGAATATTATGTTAAAAAATACACAGAACGTCACATCAGGAAACAAACACCTCAATGATTTTCTAAATTAAGAAAAAAAAATACATACAAATATTTTAAGGGCATTTTTTCTTATTTATTTAATCAAAAATTATAATTTAGAAAGAAACTAAAACAAAGGCCACTAAGCAATTAATTACATTAAACAATTTGCAACAAATAAATAAGTTTAAACCAAAGCCAAAAAAAACTTACAATTCTAAAATGAAAATAGGAGTTTTTTTTTTTTAAATAATGTATTTTAATACCTTTCAAGTTAATCTTGACGTTTGAAAGTAAATGATATAACTGCAGGGTCTAATTGAAAAATTAACAATATTTACTTCAGCAAACTTTATAGTAATTATGAAAAAACCTATTTAAATAAAACAGTGATATTAATAATAATAAGAATTATCTAACCAGTCTCAACCATCTTTATTAAATCACATTACATGTCCAAATGTTGGACCGATTCAACTTTCATCAAGGACAATCTTAATTTTAGTATCACAACCTCACCTGATTTGCATGCAAACGGTCGGATAATTGAAAAACTTTATAGTACAAAATCGTTAAAGAATTCAATTTTCGTAAGAAACTAAATTCATAGATTTTTAAAATTCTGAATAAACATTTACAATAACGCAAGAGCTGGTGTTTGTTGAATTAAGAAGGAACGTAATTGAATTGATTCTTATAAGTATAATCTAACCAAATTGGACGAAAATTCTTTTTTTTTTTCTTAAATATTTATTTATTGCTATTTACAACTTTATAATATAATACTATTAGTAAATCTGATCTAAGTTAACTTGAAGTGTTACAGGCGTGTAGAGAAACTACCCATTGGTAGCACTCTAATGACATTTTACATTAGCTGGTCTCGTGGCCATCTTCTCTTCAATCGCCTCGGAGGATTGTCAGGAATGGAAGAGGATGGAAGATTAGAAACTAGGGGGTTTGAGTGGTTAGAGAGTTTATAATGGAAGGAGTGATATCTGGTTCGGGCTAGATCGGTTACATAGGGAACATTAAGGGCTTTATGTATGATTTTATTTGTGACAAAGTAAGGAGCATTGAGGATTTTACGAAGGATTTTGGATTGTAAAGATTGAATACGAGAGGAATTCCAAGGTTTAGTGGAGCCCCAAAGCTCAACTCCATATGTCCAGATTGGCCTTATTACAGACATGTAGATCAATCTTTTGGACTGTTGGAATGTCAGCTGTATAGACTGTGTAGAGGATGGGACCAAGGATACTACCTTGAGGAATTCATGTATTTAAAAATTAATTTAAACCCTCTGTCCACTATTTCGTATATAAATATTAAGTGCATTAACAAACGAGTAACATTGTACAGCTATACGCATTAAAAAAAATTGATGAACAATGAATTAAATAAACTGGCAAAGTGGTGGAATAGGCAGTGCTAATTTTATTTTAATATTGATAATACAAAGTTAGACGTAATCTACTTTTACTGACTAGTCTAAGCATCTAAACACTAATGTATTTAGGAATAAAATGGGAGAAAAATCTTTAACGTATCAGGGCTGTTTAGATCTTTCGGTGAGCCAGTGGTCGGTGTAGCGCCACGCAACATGCCAATCTACATCACTATTACGATGCCACAGAGCGCCACTTTCTCTAGGCCAAGTTCAAGTTCAGTGAAGGTAACATTAAAAAGTAATTATTCCGACAGGTCGTTAGAAAACCAAGGCTGTATACAGAATCGATAATTCTTATATAAAATTTATGTTATAAGCACCTTCTGACAACGCTACTAGAAAATATATACAAAATGATTCGTTAATTTTGGAAAGGTAACGAATAAAATATTACCGATATACTGTTGTTTTCTCCCATAAAATCGGTTTTCTGGAAAGTAGTACAAATTAGTATTAGAATTTTTAAAATATCATATCATACCCCCATTTCTTGTAATGATAGCTGGGGATCATGCCACCAATGTATAACCGCCTTCAGCAGACCATGTTTGCTCATCTTATAATGCCATACGGCAAACCAAGATATAATATAAATTGTATATGTATAATGTATTGCATTATATTATTATGTATTATGTAACCATATAAAAAACAAAGAGGCTTGAAAAAAAAAATATCATAATAGAATATATTTTATGTTGGAAGATTATTTAGTTGACTATATGTAATTGATTGTAGATCGACCGGTGGCGATGAATAAAGCTACAAAAATATAACAGGATACCGGGCTGCTAATAGTTTTGTTCAGATATTTTCATACCCTCTTGACCATCACCCGGACCATATCCATAAAATTAATAAATTATATATGTATATAATTTTTTTTTTATAAAGGTCGTACAAGGAGATGATTTTGTCTGAATCACGCTCGGCTGTCATTTTTTTTTATAAAAAAAAGTCTTCGATGAGTTTTAATGAGTGGACACCGACGGATCCGTAAGATACGCGGGTATTGTGACATGGTTTAAAACCGGAGGCACGGCTCTGTCTTGGATCCGACGGTGAGATTTGAGAATAATGATCTCGATAGGTGGGTAAAGTGGAAAGGGGAAAGAAGGAAATATATGAAAAATGCGTCCCTTTTCTTATGGAAAAATTCCACGAGACCTTAGGAGGGAGAGAGAGAGTTCACCGTGAGAGGCCTCTGGTTTGGGTCTCGCGGGACAATTCGTACAAGAGCCCAAGAGGGGAAAAAGGCAGTTATCTCCCCACAATTTTTGATAACTTTAATGAAA
>NW_027106871.1:852302-855287 GCF_000696795.3 Halyomorpha halys | reverse complement strand
AAAAATTGGGTTGAGATAACTGCCTTTTTTTCTTCCCGACTCTTGTACTAAATACCAAATAAAACAAGGAGCTTATTATTACAATATTACCTAGGTACTTACTTATTACCTAGGTATTAGCATCTGGGATATAGCGATCTTGTCGGAAAATATCATTTTGGGCTCCCTGGGGATCATATATCATCACCTGCATGGGAAGTAGCTCCGAGATTATTCATTTATTTTTTAGTTTTTGGACCTGTTGATTTGTGTTTTAATTTATGTATTCCCTTAGCTTATTTCTTTTAACTTATCTATTCATTGAAGTATTTCTTTTAACTAACTTTTTGTTTTGTTTTTTCCTAAATCTATATATAAATATATATTTTTTTTAATTGATGTGTTTCTTTGTATAAACTAATCTACTGCGATGACTAATATGTCTTTGGTTTGAATCTACATTGATGTCTGATGATAAATTTGTTTAAAGGATCGAACGTGAATAGGGAGAATAAATTTGTCAAGTTAATGAGATAAAATTGTTAAATGCAATGAAATTGTTAAATTGATAAAGAAAGAAAAAAAATTAAATAAGATAAAATATTTGTAATATTTAGATTTGTAGACGAGTATTGATTGTGAAGGAAGAAGAAAGGGAAAAATATATATTGCTATATCGTGTGAATATATGTATTGTATATGTGTCCGATCATGGATTCATTGATGTGCTGTTTATTGTAGCAACCGAAACGAAGTACTGCTTCTTTGATGAATTCGATAGTTTAAAGCGAAACTAAATACTACCCATAGTTCCTTAACATGTACTAAACAAGGTTAAGTTATGGGAGAACTGTATAAAATGTTGTAATAAGTGGGCTGTATTAGAAAAGGATAGATAAGAATTAACATTATGTTTGACAAAAGAAATAATACAATAAATAAGTACATAACAATTGATGCAACTGATTGAATTTATTGACTAACAAATTGGAGAGAGATGAAAATTCTATTTTGAAATTAATAAATGTCAATTGTAAGTCGATTTTGATTCATTTTGAAAAAGAATCACTTGTCGAGAATCAATTTTATGGTATGCTTTAATTTCCCCCACTGCTCAACCTCTGGTTGGTTCCTGATGAGAAGAAAATTAACTCTTAATAGGGCACCCTATACGACTAACTCGGACATCACCTCATAACTCCATCTTCTGATGCACCCCCACCCCCTCCCTCACACCTCTTTTTCGACTTTGACTGTTTTTCTTATTATTTCACCTTTATCTATCGTCTTTATTAATTAATGTTTTTATTTTTATCTTATATGCGATAGAACACGAGGAGGCCCCTCACTTCCGGACTTAAAATAGCTCCTTTTTAGAATAGAATGATAGCTCATATATGACATTGAATACAACAGTTAACCTCAAAATACCAAAGGTAGTAAAAGGTAAGACACAACACGAATTACTTTTCTTTTTCACAGTGATGCACTACTAATTCACTTTTTATTTCTATTTAGAGGGTTAGGGGAAAAAAAAAAAAAAACTCGGAGCAAAGTAGATCTCTTGCTGTCCTTTGTCATAAATGATGGTTATAAAATGGTGCAGATGGTAGGGGTATGACTGAAACAATTGATCTGAAGTATGATTAAGGAGGTAATCCTTGAACTCTGTTTCTGGGCAAACGGTTATGTGGTCTAGATGGATCATTAATTTTCAATAATCAGAGTCATTCTCACCGCTTATTAAATAAACTCACTTTATAGAGTAGATCCACGGCTAATGAGATGATAAAAGTTTCAATAATAAAATGGCAGAAATGCCTCCTTTGGTGTAGGAGAAAAAAAATGAGATATGTCAATTTGCCTGGAATTGAACCCACAAACGGGAGCTATGGATCCAGTATCTCCTTATCTACTACAAAATACCCAACCAGCGCAATAAAATACATTAAAATAAATTATGTAATCTCTGATCCTTAAAAAGTAAGCTTGTCCTTGTTACCTACGATTATCTAACATTTAAATTAAAATAAAATAAAAAAAAAGAAGAAAACTACGGAAATAACTTATAAAAATATTACAACTATTATGAATGGATTTGCACGAGTACTAGTAACAGTTGATGGGGGAGTTAGTTTACATTCATAACATGCAAATTGAAGATTTCTACTTCCCCATTAGCACATTTTTTTTTCTGCTAGGATACAGGAAAAGAAAAAAGATTGTTCAGCAACACACAGCTAAACACGATTCAGATCATAAGAGATAAAACACAAAACCGCTTACACATATTAATCAATGACAACGGGTTATCAATGCATACACCAGCTAGAATGAAATGAGTATAAATTATAAGATTAGTAGAGTATAATTATATAACCGTACCAGCAGATCTTTCAATGAATTCGCAGATAACCAGTTCAGATTAGTGAAATTTATAAAAATAAAGTTATATAAAAGGATTACTGTATTAAGAATCTATTTCCGTCATAAATCCATGGGACCAACAAAAGTCGAATAAAAAGTCTTTATTTCTTCAAAATTCAACATGTGAAAACTATTACCACGATTATTGAGCATCCAGAACTATTGTGCTGTAGGGTGGGAAAACTGTTTTTTACAGGCTATTCTGCCCAGGTCCAATAAAATATTATTTAACCAATTTATCAATATCGTAAGAGTGAGGATTAATAGTGTAAATTTAAATGAAAAAGTGACAAAATAGATTGATTTCACAATTTGTATCAGAATTAGGCAGAATAGCCTGTAAACAAATTTTTATAGTTGGATGTGTGAATTTATAGTTAAGATTGTTCTTAGGGATGGCCAGGTTGGCCGAAACGTTGGACATTTAAAGTATTAATAAAGAGTGGTTCAGATATAAATTTATTATTGGATATAATTTATTTTATTTAAACAAAATATATTTAGGTAGAAATTAAGATACGTAGAAAATGAAAAAAAATAAATAAAGTACAGATAACCGACATATTTAATAATTAACAA
>NW_027106871.1:848635-851062 GCF_000696795.3 Halyomorpha halys | reverse complement strand
CACTTTTTCTAACATGGCATCCCGCAAAATGATTTATAAGACGTTGTCACGTCAAAAAAAAGAATTGTTGTTTCTGGTTTTAATTGGGATTTTTTATTTAGGTTAAGCATTGCTAACTTTAATAATATGAGGTTGGCAATCGATATGGTATGTCTATGGATTATTTATGTATTGATTTATTATAACAGATTAAAATTATAGTGATAATAATACTGTTAAGCACTACAACCTATGATGAGTCGGGGGTTTAGTACTTTGTGAGGAAGTAAAAATTGGTTTCAGAACAACGATTATACAGAGAGATGATTTTTTCAAGATTACGCAAAGCCGCCAGATTTTTCCCCAATTATGGTCCCCATTTTATGAGGCTGGTTGGATCCCAGGAAGCCTTCAGAACCCACAGGCTTAGCTCAATTAAAGCTAGTAGCACAGCGCCTTAACTTTGTGCTCACCCGCCCCCAACCAATCAGAAGTATGCAATCAAAAATAAGTTCCAGAGTAAAATAGAAATCTAAATTATAGACGAAAAAAAAAATTATATTGTTAAAATTTAAAATTCAACCATTTTAGCTATAAATATTAAAATTATCTTATCTACACAAGATAATCCAACATACTTACAACTTAGTAGACAATTAAATACAATAATCATTGTTTATCCAGAGGATTTAATTTCTTTTGTTTGAGAATCAATTGTTTTCATTTGTTAATATATATCTCTTTTTCATCATTAGGTGAAATATCAAAACTGGAATATCAAACATCTCTAGTCCACACTTTTTTGTTTAATCTACTTTTTCTATCCAATTTTTTTTTTAATCTTGGAAGCCCTGTGTCATTACAAGAGATTTTTAAAAAAGATCTCCTCCCCCCTACTAGGTAAGGAATATACGGCAATTAGGTCAATTTGCGCTGTGGAGTAAAAAACGGATCTATGTGCTTCAGAGCATCTTCATTCCAAATAATTGTCGGCCACTGGTCTCTCGGTGCCACGACTATCTCTAACAAGGATAAATCCAATTTGTTACTTTTTTTTTTTAAATTGCTTTCGACTCCTATTGCTTATTAACCTAATTAGGCAACATGCACGTAATAGCTGTAAACCGTTTCCTATAAAATATAGCACCGAAACGGTATAGATTTCTCATGAATAATAAAGTTTAATTTTTTCTATGACTTTTTTTCCTACTGGATAAATTCTGGATTTAAATAGCTAAGAACCTTTTCGAGACGAAACCGAACATAGCGAAAATACAGCGAGTCACACCGGTTAGGAATTTTCGGAAATCTAAGACAGCTAAAAAACGAACATTTAATTTTTATTTACATAGATTTGACGTACTCAAATGATAGTACCGTAGACTACGATTATTTTACTTGGGGCGTCCGACAGACTTTCCTAATGCTATTAGAGTTCTTCGAAATACCTAAAATACAAAAAGAAAAAGAAAAATTGTAAGATTTCGTCAGATGTCCACTTATCGCTTAAATATATAAAGAAATTCTAAAATGTGCTGCCATATAAATTGACAAATAATTGAAATACAAGTAGATTTCAAGATTGGGATTATAAAAAAAAAAAAAAACGAAGCGAGAAACAATATAATTATACGTTATAATTTATTTATTTAAGAGAGATTTTTATAATTGAAAATGTATGAATGTCGAATTTTTTATAAGCAACAAGATTTTATGTTCATTATATGACCCGTTCGTTATCAAGTAACAAATATAAGAATTGATTTTTGATTAAACAAGATAACGAGAGGCATCAAAATAAACTCAAACAATTAGGTACTAGATCACAATAAATAAAAACTATTTAAGGTAATACAAATAAAAATGTATTTTTAATAGATTTAAAAACTTTAATTTTAAAAAGTATCATGGTTGTAAAATAACTATAAGTTATTAGTATAAGGTTGCCCTCTGAGAATCATAAGTACGAAAAAGTCAAAAATAAAATAGATGTCACTACATACCCCTGGTTTAGTAAGTTAGAATAAGGGCAAAGTTCACATTTGACCATTGGAACATGGATCCCTGGGACGTTTGCCGATGTAGGGTTGGAGGAAGACTTCCAAAAATACTTTTAGCTTCCAGACAAATATACGTATTTACACGAACATAACTTAAAATTTGACTTTTAAATTTTAATTAAATTTAGCAGACAGTAGAGTCTAAAAAGATAATAGATGCAGCTGATAATCGAATACGTAACTCTATTTGGTTAGGTTCTCCTTATCTCTCAATAGAAAAAAAAGCCTCTGCAAGCGATTGTGTATTCTTTATCATGAGCCTTATAAATTAACTGATCAACAAATTTAAAATATTAGTGGTGGCATGTGCATTACAAAACTTAATTAAAAAATTTCCGCTCTGTAAATTTCAATGAGCAGTATTGGTTTAGAAAAACTCGAGGAACTA
>NW_027106871.1:847582-848065 GCF_000696795.3 Halyomorpha halys | reverse complement strand
TTAATAAATAATAACTTGAAAGAGTTTGTTATTATAAACTTCTAATAGGTATTCCATAAGAATGAGATAACTCTAAGTTGCAACAACAGCCTAAATGCTTAAAATTAAAAATAAGGAAGTAGTAAATATTTTAATATTTGAAGTAATTTGTAAAAATGATATTGTATATTGTACATTAAATAAGTGTAATTACAATTAACCGTAAAAAGGATATTATTTTATTTTCATCGACATAAGTACATTACACTAGTTGAAAACTATTATTTCTTTAATATCCTTTAAAAAGAAGGTAGTACATATGATGCTTTCCTCGAATAGTGGCACATCTGACAAAAAAATGTTTTCGTTTTTATTTTGAAGTAATCATTTTTTATAGATATTATCATAGACAAGGGTTACTTTCTTTACTATAGTCCTTCGACGCATAGACTATCCCAAAGCTGGTAAGGTTATAAAAAAAAAAAAAAACGAAGCGAGAAACAA
>NW_027106871.1:845365-846420 GCF_000696795.3 Halyomorpha halys | reverse complement strand
TAGATCGGTTACATAGGGAACATTAAGGTCTTTATGTATAATTTTATTTGTGACAAAGTAAGGAGCATTGAGGATTTTACGAAGGAAATTCAATTAATTTATTTTAAATTATTCAATGTAAGTTATTTCAATCTCTAATTTAGAAAGAAGGGAATCATAAATATTTTTTTAAGTCATTATAAAGATTCATCATTGAAAATAAAACAAAAAATAAATAAACCCCACTGATAGTGAATATTTAAAAAAAGGTAATACAAATTTACTTTAAATAATACTTCGATTTCTTCTTAATTAAAATAACTATAGAGGTGAAAAAGTATAAACTTTAGGACCTATATGGTTAATTTATGTATGACTCTTCAAGAACAAATTAATTTCTTTTTTTCTAATTTGTAAAGCATTACTCATGAATACTGATTTATGGTGAGGTTTAATAAATAATAGTATAGTTAATAAATTGAGAAAAAAATTTGACGCGGTGCGCGCATTACACAACTTTCACTTACTACGCTACTTGGACTCTCAAGTCCGGACTTAATTATTGAGTGGATCAGTGGAGTCAAGGAATGATTGGATGGTATTGGCTTTTACCATAAGAATCGGATACTTATATATTTTTTTTATCTCTCCTTTAAATATTCATAAAATTCTTTAATACTTTGTATTCATCAATTGTATATTATAAGTAACAATAGGAACTGTTTATTTTTTTTTTTAAATAAACAAAATTAAAGGTATTTTTTTTATAATTTCGTGATTTAAGCTCTGTCAGACTAATTGAATGCGAATAAGACCAAGCTGATTAAAAAAAAAAAAAAAGAAAAAACATTTTACCTACAATGAAATGGCGAGTTTAATCAAAATCGTTAGAGTAGTTTTAGAGAAAATCGAAATAATGTGAAATTCAATAATAACTTTAATTAATATACATCAATTGTAAATTAAATAGGAATATTTTTAATTTATCAATAGATTTTGATAATGACAAAAAATGAATTTAAAAAAAAGGATGAAGAAATTTATTTGATTTTTAATTAAGAAATAATAATTACAAA
>NW_027106871.1:843235-844420 GCF_000696795.3 Halyomorpha halys | reverse complement strand
AAATAAAATAAAAATTAGAGTTTAAACGATGTATTAAGTAGAAATTAATAAAATTAAGCTAGTAGAGAAATAGTACAGTCCAGTAAATAAAAAATGTTAATCGACTTATAAACGGAAACACTACGGACAAAATTGACTTTCTTCAGACTGTTTGGAGGGTAAACACCCTAAAAGTTCAGGGATATTGGTACAGAGCCAATGACATAAAAAAGTAGAAAAACAAAATAAATATTTCTAAATTCTTATGAAAACACAATTAATATGATATTCCTTAAATTTGAGAGAATAATTTTGTATTTAAATCTCTCAACTTTTAAATTTTGTAATTTTTGAGCAATAATCCGTAAAAATGTGGCATAGTAGGTCCAGAAATTGATTAAATGCACTAACATTATAGCAGTTGTTTAATATAAGGAAACAAGAAAAGGTACCCTTTTAATATGATTGTTACTTGCATAAAATAAACGCAGCAATAAACTTTAGCCCAGGTTTCACTGTGTCAGTGACAGCTGTCGCAGCCACTTCCACCTTATATATTGGCATTTCAAATCGTGGTAGTACTGTCATACTATCATCGCTTGCGCGACAGCTAACTGTTTTAGATAGACGTCTCAACAGTAAACTGTCGCTACTTATAACCTGATAACACCAACTTTAAATGAGCCAGTAAGAATAAAAGTGTGGTGTAGATGTGACTTCTGATTTTTTGAGGGGAATTTATTTTTTTGTGAATATACTCAAATGGTTCATTGCTATTATTCATCTACTAATTAGCAATATAGTATGCACTTAAATAATGTAGGTGTAACAAATGAATATCATTTAAGTATATTTATTTATAAAGAAAATAATTTCTTTTCAATTAATGATAAGCGACTAAAGTCCCTTTTATTCTCACGTGCTCATATAAAACTTATAAACCTGTATCTTATTAGTTATTTGTTTATGGTTGTATTTGATCATCAGCTTTTCATTCATTCACTAAGTTAAACTGAGAGGTTGAGTTCACTATCAGCATATACATATACACAAACACTGTTATACTTTCTTGCGTTTGTGATATTATTAGCACAACAGATTTCCATCACGTATAAATCGACATTTACTCAATAATGACTAATATTAATTATGTAAAATAGACAAGAAACAAAAACTAATCATAATTCTTCTTTCTATTTAGACAAA
>NW_027106871.1:839048-843185 GCF_000696795.3 Halyomorpha halys | reverse complement strand
TCCTTATTAAACTATAATAGTTTATTTCATTTCATACAGCAACGTTTCGGGAGATTTCCCCCATCTTCAGGCTGTTGTTTCACAGTCATGCTGCAGCACAATTCTTAGCTTTTGTAAGAATTTTACATTAATATTTTTCATACGGTCTTCATTCATAACCATATTGTTATTCTACATTTAATAATCCTTTACTGGGAGATTCCTATGGTATTAACTGGATTTAGTGAATGACACAATTTTCTTCCTTATTAAACTATAATAGTTTATTTCATTTAATAGGTTAAAATTATATTTCATATTAAATTAATATAAATATTTCAAAGATTAATTTTAAAAATAGGATAAAACATATAAATAAGGCATAGAACAGCCAGGTAGATGTTTTGAGAAGAAATATCTTTAAATCTTAAGAATCTTTTTATTTACTGCACGGCAGTCTCCCGACACAAATACGCTTTTGATCGAGTCTGGTTGCTTTACAAATGCCGTAAATTACTACCTGTTATATGTTTCTATCTCACTGATTGGACGAAGTATTCAAAATATGATAAATCACAAGATTGGCTATTCATTCCTCTTTTCTCAGTCTGTTAGTGTTCCTCACGGTATTATCTTCGGTCCCATACTACGGTTTATATCTTACAACTGATATCTCACCCATCCAAACCCATGACATCTTACGACGTATACCGATGACATATGTGTCTAATCACTGAATAATGACCCATTAATTTCATACCACACCTTCCAATCACTTATCAAAAACCTTGAAGAACGTTTTCAAAAATGTAGGATTAAAATATACTCATTTAATCCCATGAAATTACTTTTATCCTTCGTTGTAAAACCTATGACCTCCATGCTCTACAGGTGATAAAATTCCATTTGTAATACACCAGTCGAACAGATCCGCTACTACATTTGGAATCCCCATATAAGAATCAAGACATTTTTTATTTTTGGAAACTGCTCGTGAACCCGACTATTACAACACTAACTTACTAGACGACCGGTCCAAACTTGCAACTAATTTACTAACTAATAAAAAGAACCATTTACATGACTATAATAAAAACCTATTTAGACTAAAGAGTTGAGCTTTGGGACTCCACTAAAACCATCCCATTCCTACCGTACCCAACCCTTACAATGCTATAACCTATGTAAACTTTGTTACATATAAAATCGTTTATAAAACCTTAAAGTTCAATATGTTTCCGATTTAGTCCAGATATTAATCTTTCCGAAATAATATAAAAAATAAATAAATGAAAAAACAACAATAGTTTCTAGCTTCGTTTCCTCTTCAATTCGTTATCCTCCCACCATGATTCAGAAAAAAAGATGGCCTCCATACCTTTCAATATAGAAATGTTTTTGGAGTGAAAATGGAAACTTTGTTTTAGAGTATGTCATTATACCATATTTAAAATTTATTAGTTAATTTTTAAATAATTATTGAAAAGTTTTTATAAACTATTACAAAATTATTTTGTAATAAAAAAATATTAAAAGGAAAAAATCAGATATCTTTATATTTACAGTTAAATTCTTGACTGATAAACTACATTTATAGGTCGTAGCCTAACCTAGATTCACACCTATACCTGATGGCTAGCTCAAGCGTGCGCTGGCGGTAGTTCATCAAAGTGTCCTAAATAATATCTACACATGATTTAACATCTATTATAAAAAGATCAAGTTCATTTACAATGTTTTTATACTTAAAAAATATTTTAGCCACATAAAGATTTAAAACATATGCCAAATAAAAAAAAAAATCAGTATAATAATATATCTCCCGAATTGCCTGGTAATTCTTTAATATGTTTCTATGATCATTTTAATAAATAATTTATTTTAGTGATAAAATTACTGTTTCTTGTATAGTGATTTATCAAATTAATTACGAAGAACACGGCGGTTTTTTTTTGTTTTGAAATTTTATAAAAAATGTTTAAGGAATGACTTGTAGTAAAAATACAATTATTTGTATCAAATCTGTATTAATGATCGATTTATTAATATATTTTTTATTTTTGGACTTAAAAATACTTTCTCTGTCAGTAACAAAGACAATTCTCTAGCTCCTATTATATATAATTAAAGAATTCGGAATCAGAAAAATTCAAACAATTATAACATCTGAAAATTGATTTATGATTAACATTTATATTACAACTAATGCGTAATAAAAAGTTTATTTTTTAAAAAACTAAATATATTTCTACTATAAGCAATAACGAAAACATTCGACCGGAACAAGGGGCCACTATCGCTGAAATTAACTCGCGTAGTAGCCAGATAGTGTTTTTTAAAGAGGGTTATGATATAAATGTATTACGATGTTCAAACGTTACAGAGAGCGATGAAGAATCAATAGATAACGTCTATTTTCGAAATATAATCACACATTTGGTAGATAAATTTGTTTTCAATGAGGAATTTATTGTACTGCGTGAATGTTCTGACGTTACAATAAAGAGAAAATTTAATTAAACTTTGTGAACAGAAAATTGCAACGGTGAGTTCGGGTTTAATTAATCGAGTTTTTAAAGCAGGTTTAATTGAAGGAAATATGTTTATATTTGATACTAACCGAACAAAAGGAAAACGTTTCGGGGTAATTAAAACAACGAATTTGTAAATTGATATCCGTTGCTAAACTTTATTCTAATTCCAGGAGTGTTGAATTCAAGCAAAGCTTTCAACGGTGTTCAATTTATCACAGTAAATTTATTAAACGTAATTCTAAATAACTGGAAAAAACAAATAAATAAATTTGTTTACGATAACATAAAATGTGTGGGTTAAAATCACACGAATATCACTTTGTTATATAATATAATACAATACAACGTTTTTACATAATATGATACAATACAACAATTCAAAAAAATATAACAGAACCTGGAGCTGTCAAGCATTTCCGATTTCCCTGTACTGACCCTTATTTTAGCCATTCGGATAAAATGCCTTTTGAACTAGACTGCACACCCGAACATGCAGACCATCTTGCGATACTGAATTATTTGGACCCAGAGGACCTTAAAACGTATATTTCCATCGAAAAATTCTAAATTTTGCACGATCGCAATATTTCTCCTTACTATATTCCATATATAGGCTAGGAAAAGTAAAAAAAAAAAAGATCGCTAATAATGCCGAAGAGGAATAGTGAACATATAGCAATAAAACCGTATAGAATAATTTAATATTAAATATTATAATGTAACAGTTGAAAATTTAACATAACTGTTTATAGATTAAAAAATATAGTGTTCACATCAATCAACCTTATTTGAGATGAAATTTAACTTCAAACCCTTTAAAAATGCAATTTCTTTGTTTTAGATGATGACAGCACATTCTTTTACTGTTGCAGAAGGACTCCAAATTCTAAAGGATTTTCCGTTCCGCTTTACAACCCGGTTCTGCCCTTTCGGTGATCGTATGTACTCCAGATCTGAAGGGATTGAGATAAAAGAAAGACTGAGTGACATTAATTGATATATTGATGAAAGTAGGAATCGCTTGTGGAAGGGGTTGGCCAAAAGATTATGTAATATTGTTAGTTTAGTTAAATAAAGTTAATTTCGATTGTGGGAACTATTGCTGATGAGACGAGTTGATCAGGGTGATGGTCACCATGTTGTAGTTATGAGAAGAAATAAAAGTTCTTACGCCTGAGCTCCAGATGGGATGGGTCACCTGATGTCTGATCGGGTTCTGAAGTGCCGACCTCTGGACTGTGTGCCACATAGCACCATGATCTGTTCCCTGGCTTCCTAGCTGGAAAGCTCGTCTCTTCGGTGGCTGGTAACTGAGCGGGGCCAGGCCAGAGCTTCCTGGAGAGTCCTAAGGTTAAACTCGTCAGGAATTAGATCCTGATGTGGCAGTTACCCTGCCTTTTACCATAGATGGTAAATTACCAATGAATGGTATATTCCTGGGTCTTTCACACAATTCAAGTGATTTCTTATTTCCTCAAAACCTAAACTGACAGGCATTTGGACTGAACACTTTCTATGTATTTCATACATAGATAAGTGAAAGTAAAATGTGGCAATTGCCATAACAACCATGGAAGCAAGAAAACATTGATAAGTATGGCAATAAGTGATAGTAGTAATTGAA
>NW_027106871.1:836965-838998 GCF_000696795.3 Halyomorpha halys | reverse complement strand
TTGTTAAATTTTAAATACTAATTTTGACGACCTTATATATTACTCATTATTCATTACTGCATCACTAATATTTTATTATTTATTATCACTAATATTTTCCATTACTTTAATATAAAATTCAATCGTATTTTCTATATAACCATTGTAAATTTAAATATATTTGGTTAAAATTTAAAACCATGTTACACAAAGGAATCGACTCGAGACGCTAATGTCAAAAGAGAATTTGGTTCGAATACGGTAGAAATTTTAGAAGAAATTATACATACAGAACATAAATACACTTAATTTCAATTAACAACTTCCCTATTTCAATTTTTAACATAAACAAAGCATTGCTTTAAACACACCATAAATTTGCAAGTACATTTCTTAGAAATTGCTAGTGTTATAATTTTTATGTCTTTATTTACTCAGTAATTTTAAACAATTCTGCAATTATGAACCATAAATATAAAGATTATAAATTGTGTAAGATAAAAATGCAGTAAACAAAGGCTCTAAAAGATTTACTCATTTATGAGCACGGAGAATTTACAACGATATAAAACTATAATTAAAAAAACAAAACTGCAAAATAGTTAATAGTTATGACGTAGAAGAAGAAATTCGTGTTACAAAGTATTGTTTAAACGGTCTCTTTCTTTTCCTTTTTAAATTTAAAACTTTTGAGTAATTTATATTTCAGACAATTATTCTCAACTTGAGACAAGAAGAAGTTCGCAGAAGTTGCTAATTAAGAAGTGGAAACGGAAGATTACAAAGGGTAATGAACTCCTCAGTTGGCTTACAAAAGGTAATGGAGCTTGATAAAGAGACAATGCTTTGACAAGTTCACTTTAAAAGGTTCATCAGAAGGGAATTCTTCATTAAACTTTGGAATAGTAAGTTGAATGCCATTGTTCAAAAAAACATTTCTTGAAATGAGATATAAAAAAAAGCATTTCCATGAAATTGTACAATGAAACAGTAAGTAGTCAGTAATCTAGTAAGACAATCAGATCATAAACCATTATTCAGAAAAAAGTAATTAAGAATATTTAAAATAGGTTTAATCATGCGCAATTTGAAACCAAAGAAGAAATAAGCTTAGAATTGAAACTTATATTAATTAATGATTATTTAAAATTTAAAACAAAATTATATAACAAATTTAAATTTATAAACAAAATGTTGAACGTTAAGGCTTATACACCAACCTCTGGAATATGAATTTAAGTTCATTCTAGTACAAACTCATATGCGTTAGCCAAAATTGGATCATTTGGTTTATTACTTAAAATTGGAGAAATAATTTTACCCTCAAATTTTAACATATTTTCCTCTACCTTAAGTTAATTTACTAATTATATATTTATATTTTTAATAACTGCATTATTTATTCTACTACTAAAGAACAAGTGTGTTATTTACGTAGTAATAATAGGTTTAGCGAACCTGAAGATTCGATGCTGATACCAACAATTGCTGTGTACACCATGACGCCCTTAGCAACCCAAATCTACTAGATCAGTCTTGACGTAATCCTCCCATCTACGCTTCAGTCTACCCTTGGGAAGTTTACCCCTCGGATTAGTATCTATTGATTTTTAGAGATCTGTTCGTCAATATATTTAATACTGATCTGTTGTAGTCGATCCTAAATAATAACCCTTCGATTTCATGTTCTACTAAAATACTTGCTGAATATTTGTTTTGTTTTGCTTTCAGCAACATTCAGGACATTTATTCAAAAGATTTTTATTATATTGTTACATATCTATGAATTTATAATTACATATATAGTACCCCTACCTTTCCTTCCATTCTAAGCCTTTTATTCTACATGAAAATCCATTCTTCTCTTAGAACCAATTTTTACATCATAAATGTACGTTTTACTTAATGAAAAAAACAAAAAAAAAAAATGCATTTCATCAGGAGCCACAATTAATTTGTTGTCCCTGCTGATCATCGAGCATTTAATTTGATGTCAGAGAGATTTAACTCATCGGGAGATTTAACTCACGGTAAAGGACAGGGGACTTCATTTC
>NW_027106871.1:816147-836359 GCF_000696795.3 Halyomorpha halys | reverse complement strand
TACTCGTACATCCTTATCTGCCTGGTAATTTGCTGAGTATTTATTTATCTTCAACGTATTAATTTTCACCTATTTATTTGATGTTAACATTATTATTTATTGTTATTTCATTTTTAATGTATTTATATATTATCATTTATTTTTACATGTTCATTTATTTACAATGTATTCTTAATATTTCTTTATGTTCTTACTGAAAGTATCAAGTTTAAATGAGCCATAAATTTAAAATAAAAAAGCTTGTGGAGTAACCTCAATATTTGTAATAGATCACGGGAAAAGAGGAAAATAAGATATACTAGAGACCTTAGAGAGGATAAAATATACAGAGTTAATAACGAAAAAACCAAAAGGAAAAGACAATTAATATTATTAAGTTATTTTAAAAAAAATAGCAACGTACTGTATTTTGGTAGTAGTACTACTTTTTATAATTTATAGAAAACAGATATATATATATATCTATTAACAATATTTTGATTTGATTTATTCATACAATTAAACTAAGACATTTAGTAGTCTGTTAGAACTGGTGTAATGGTTCTAATGAAGCCGCTGTTTAATTTTGGAATATTAACGAAGCATCTACGTCGATATCATATTATATCAGTTACTATTTAGATATTTTTTATACACTAATAAATTTAATTTTGTATGTAATGAAAAAAAATTTAACTAAATATTAGGTTTATGAGTAAAAATAATTCAATGCCACAAATACATTTATTCTGTTGCAATTCATCCTATCCTCTATTTTTGGTTCATAAAGTATAAACTTTTTTTGATAATTTATATATTGGTATTTACAATTTTATAAATATATATATATATCAAGTAAATTTGCTGTAAGCCATATAATGATATGATACAAACATGTGGAGAATCTACCCATTGATAGAACTCCAAAAGTATTTTTAGAGAAGATCTCGAGGCCATCTTCTTTTCAGACGCCTAGGAGGATTATTAGGTAATGAAGGAGGAGCCAGGTTAGAAACGAGTTGGTTTGGGTGGTTGGGAAATTTATTATGGAAGGATTGGTATCTGGTTCTGGCCAAATTGATTACATATGGAATATTGAGGTCCTGATGGATAATTTGATTCACGACAAAGTAAGGAGCATTAATGATTTTACGAAGGATTTTGGACTGTAAGGATTAGATTCGAGAGAAATTCAATGGTTTAATGGAGCCCCATAGCTCAACTCAGTCATGTAGATCAGTATTTTTTAATGGATAGGAAGTTTAGACCGTTTATCTAGTAAATGCTAAAGTATAAATTTTATATTGTAATCTGGTCAGGGAACGAGTAAAATGAAATATATTATTCCGAATTGAAAGAACCAAAGAATACGGCCACACGAAGAAAATGAATGTCAATGGCCTTCTCCGGATAAGGCACTGCCCCAGATCAGACAAGAGAACTATCAGAACATACTAGGAACTGACCTGTATCAACGGGGGGGAAGATGCAGCTGCCTCGACAGTAAAAGACGACTGTCCAGCTGCGGTACGATGTTACATCAGGGAAGGGAAAAGTGTGAATAAGACAGGTTTAGCCTAAGTATATAAAATATTTCACTTATTAATTAAGGGTTTAATTACACTTTTTAAAGATTATTTTATCTAGCATAGAAATAATCAAATAACACATTTAAAATTATTTCTAGTTTTTGCTGGTTTGTTTTAAAGACTTAGTGTCGAAAAGTTTCTTCAATTTTTTTTTCATATCGTGAATATAGGAATAACTTAAATGCAATAAATGTTAAGTAAGGAAAATATTAAACACACTTTTTAATAATCTTTAAAAAGATCATACAATTTTTAAAGTCTCTCTCTTTGTTCATAATATATGAGCATTACATGAGAAAAACTATCAATCAATTTTTCATCGAAGAATATTTAATACTTTTTTTCGAGAGGAGGGGAGGAGCGAATTTATAGTATTCCTCTTGCAATTATACAGCAGAAGTACAAACGTATATGTAACAGTTTACATTCTTATAATAACAATTTATTAAATCTTAAATTTTTAAATAAACAAAATTGGAAATAAACATATTGATTTAACAAAGTTAGTCAATCTGTCAACTTAATGACTCATATAAACAGATGTAGATGTTTTAAGTTTATATGAACCGGCGTGGATATAAACTTAGGAATTTATTTCAACAAACAATAAATTCAAGTATTACTATTAAATGATAAATGATCAATAAATACAACTAAACGTTAAACATAAACGTGTAATACAATAATACTGATAACGATTCAGATAAGGAGATTTTTCTCAGCCGGGGATTTGTGTGACTGTAATGGATTTAGATTACCATTTTTTTTTGTCTTTAATACTTATTTTTTGTTTCAAAAATAAAACTTTTATCCTTAAAATATCATTTAAATAACTAAAAGTTACAAAATTACTTTTATTTGTGTGATCAGTGTAAGAATTCATTTTTTTTTTCGTTTAATTGAAAACCATAGAAAAAATTTAATAATTTGATCATTTCAAGTTTGAGAAGAACATAAATTAAATAAAAGTTTTTGTGTGAAAACCCCGTAATTACTTTTTTATCTAAAGTTAAGTTCTGAGAGACCCTTGAAGTTTAAAGTCAAACTTGAAGCAATCCTTGCCTGTATTTATTTTTGGGAAAAAAAAAAAAAATGCTTTGAAAAATCATTAGTCGAGATAAAATTTTGTTTCTTAAAACTACCAATTGATAATTATTTCATCTAACTTCAGAAAGCATTAAAACTATAACGTTACGTAAAAAATGCAGTAAGAGGTTTTAGAATGGAACTTTTATTATATTTATGACTATTTAAAACTTGAAATAATAAAATATAAAATTGTTAATAAAATGTGAAAAATGAACGATAAAAAAAAAACTATTTTAATATCAGAGAAAATAATAAATGTATTCACTACATAATATATATGACACCACTAAGGAATAGTCGAAATAGGAACAGGTAAGAAATATTCGGAAATCAAAATCACAAACATATGTAATTATGTCAATTAATACTTTGTTTAATTTTCATAATATATCAAATCTACAACTTATAATAAAAAAATATATATTAAAAAGAATGAACAATCATTTTCAAAGCGGACGTAGTCAATGAAACTCATTTCCTAGCTTAATTTTAAAATGTCTGGTAATTATAAAGGCACTCAAGGGTGTCATTAATGAACATACATGTTATCAGCCCTCTGTTAAAAGTATATTCTACATGAAACGAGAACTAGGTAAGGGAAGGACGGAATCGCATTACAACAATAACCTCCGGACAGCCATAATAATCAATTATTAATTAATTGTATTTAATAAAGAACACAGGGTACCTGATGATCGATGTTGCACACGAACCACACACGTGGCTCCGGACAAGACCGGCTACTCGACTATCCTCCAACGGCGCCTTGCATTGACTGAATCAAGCGGGCAGGGCCTCTCTCTCTATATGCCCCCCTCCGCCGGGAAGGGGTGTCTGGGAGGGTTGAAAGTAGCCTATTATCCTAACACGTTAAGGTAAAAGGGATCATTAAAAATGATATATGCACATACATGCACTCAATTTATGTACAACCTTTAATACGAAAAGTGCCATAAGCCTCGAAAAAATATTAACACAAAAAAAAAAAATGCAATAACAGGCTAGGGGACAAAATGAAAAATAATATAATCAATATGAAGTTTTATAGATTTATTTACATAAGGGGGTTACCTGAAGATATACAGAGATCCTTCAAAAAACAAGACGTGCCTGAATACTCATTATGTTATAGACCCAATAATATGATTAAAAATTACTACAGCAGAATAAAGGACAAAAGGAACAAAAAAAATAATCAGAATTGTATATATCAAGTGTCATGTTTGATTCGTCCAGCAATATACTAAGGAGAGACTAAACAATTATTGTGAGAAAGAATATATCAGCATAATAACGATGTAAAAAGTAAGGATAAAGACCCCAATGAAACAGCAGTGGTGTAACATAAATATGCATATTTTTATTTTAAAAATACAATTGGTCTACATAAGGAAAATAATACCTTTAAAAAGAAAAATGATAAAAGCTATCTACATATCAGAAAATATCAATTATACGGTTAACTTAAAATTTGAACCAACAATATGCAGAGATGTCAAGAAGAATTAATTTATGATAAAAATAATTATATATCAGATATATTTAATTATGGTCAATAGGTTGATAGACTAATATAATCTGACACAGGCAGAATAGCCTGCAATTTTTTGACAACATTTTAGCTGATATTTAGAATAAGTTAGGATAATGTATACTACAGAATGTTTTGGGAATTAATTTCTAACGTTAATAGTGTAATTGAAATTGTTATCCTTGAGAATGACCGAAACGTAGGAGTGGAATAATAACAAAATTAACAGGTTGGGACTTAATTGACATTTTTTATTACAATTGATTAACATCCATATTCTAAACTCGGGTACTACCATTGATAATTTATTGGTTTTAAAGTCCTGATAAATTACGAAAAAATAAAATAAATACGATGTCATTAATATTTTGCCAGGTAGCTTATGAACTGTCTTAAAAATACGTTTGAAAAATATCATAACCTGCCATTTTTGGGCATTAAATAACAATACTATTTCGAATATATTCAAATAAGATAAAATAAAAAAAAAATTGACAAAAGAGAATAAAATAAATAAATACCTTTTTTAAAATTGAATTTTGAAATTTGATTCACCACTAAAAAAATGAAAAAGGAATACAACTCAAAAGATCACATAATATATATCTTTTTTGTTTACCCTCTACCTGCCCAATTCTATGGAGAGGAGAGCTTTAAGTAATTTTAATAAAAATAAAGGCTACCCTTTAAGTAAATAATCTACCCAGGATAAAATGGGAGGTTCAACTTTTCATTACGGGGGGGATCGCCACGAAATAAAAGTCAACTTAACTAGTTGGTAAGGTAACACCTCAACAAACTCGGCTACAACGGCCTCCCACATAATTCATATCTCTACTCAGCATAATAACCTCCGGAACTGAGGTAGCTTTGCTTTCGTTGAGGGTAAATCGTACCTTGAAGATTTCGACGGTATATCCCTCTCACATTAGTAATTATATCTAGTGGAGGCTAAGTAAGTGTTTTTAAGCCGTAGAAACGGGCCAAGAAAGGAAAACCCACTGCTTATTATGTTAATGACGTCGATAATATTTTTTTAGGTACATCAAAAAAATAAATAAGATAAAAGGTTAATGAACAATATCATATATTTTTATTATTTATTCAGAAAAGGAGTGATTTTGTAAATAGTCAATGAGCTCGAAACATAGTCAAATTAAATGAAATAGATAACATAAGCGGTAAAGATTTAAAAATTGACCCCCTGGGGAAATAAAAAAAACTAGTTAATGATTTTGGTACTACTTTACAAGGCTTCTGCGAGGAAATCAGCTATGTTAGAAACTTATGAATCACGAACGTAGCCGGAGTTTCCGATAACAATATACCAGTTCAGAAATGTAAACATTGTATTTAGATTAGGTTTGCATATGTAACTCCTCAATTTCTCTATGGTTCTGGTTTAAATTTGTTAATATCGTAAGGTTCGCTTTAATTTTTAAAAAAAATAATTGTATAATTGTAACGCTCTGATTTCATGTTGTTGGTATCAAAGAATATGAGTTTTTTTCTGTTGTTTATACTTTATCAGAATAATGTTCAGCACCAATAAAGTCAAATCTGAACTGATAAAGGTCGAATAAGATATTTTAGATTTACTTTAGATAGAGAGCAAGTATAAGTTGATATCTGAGACCAAATTGAAGAACTTCCTCATAGCTTTATTTACAAAACATCTGTCAGTAGTGCGCGTTGAAGAGAAAAATTCCAAACACTATCTATCTGTTGGTACTATTAAAGTGTAACAGGAAGCATAATGCTAAACATTTAATTTGTCATGCAAAAGTCCTTTGCCATTTTTACCACAAATTAAGAGGAAGAAAAGTTTTCCTAAGTTTCTTTTATAGTTAAGTAGCACAGATAACTCTAAATATTTAGTTTTTAATGCAAGAAATCAAACCACCCTTACCGCATATTAAAAAGAGTAATAGGGTTGGTAAATAAGTCCTTTCGTTTTGAAAGAAAACTAACTTTATTTTTTACATAATATTAATTTTAATTTGCACTGTAATGTCCATTATTTTCGATTACCTTTCCCTACCTCCCCAACAGCTGAATAACCCCATGTTTATACAATTTCTGTGGTTTATTAGCGAAAAAGTGATCAAGGTGCTCCCTGACATCCTGTTCGTCTTCAAACCGTTTTCCACTTCAGGAATTTTGTAGAGACCGGAATAAGTGGCAGTCGCTAGGAGCAAGGTCCGGTGAATAGGGAGGGTGGGGCAAATGATCCCATCCAAGGGCTAACAATTTATTGCTGGTGACTAACGAAGTGTGGGGCCTAGCGTTGTCATGATGGAAGACAACACCCTTTCGATTTGCCAGTTCTGAGCGTTTTCTTCGAATCGATTTATCCAATTTTGTTAATTGTGAAAAAAAAAAATGAAACCCTTGAAATCCCACCATACAGAAAGCATAATCTTCCTTGGGTGCAATGCCGCATTAGGTGTGGTTCCAGGTGGTCCATTGCTGGGTCCGCAAGATTTTTTTCGCACCACATTATCGTAGAGAATCCACTTTTCATCCTCTATCACAAGTCATTTAATTAATGGATCGTTTTCATGACGTTTCCGCAGTGAATCGCAAATGGAAATGCGTGTTGACAAGTTGGCTTCGGTCAGAGAGTGGAGGATCCATACATCAAGTCTAGAAACGTAGCGGAGCTTCCACAAATGATTTTCTACGCTTGTATGTGATACGTCTAGGACCTCTGCTATGTCCCGCACTGATTAGGATGAATTTTGATTGACTATCACTTTAACATCAATGGTTTACATTTCTTGTGGGCGACCAGGTCGCGGTGCGTCGTTTATGTCACAAATCCCTGCTCGAAACTTGGGAAACCAAGTTGGGCACGTGCGCTCTGTTAAGACATTATCCCCATAGGCCCATGTATATATTTTTTATGTGCCAATTTTTTAGTTCCTAAAAGAAAACGATTTCTAAAGATGACAGGTCGTGGATTCGCATTGAGAAAAAAAAACGGACAGCATATTTTTAAAGTTGTCACTGCTTCAACCGTAGCTGTTAACAGGAATTGAGGGCCAATTACTAACTTGGAGATTGGAACTTCTACTTGTAACAATAAATAAAAATAAAATTCAAGATATTACTAAGATTCAACATTGATTCAATAACGGCTAATAAGTACTCCAGACTGAATGAACTCCTCAAGTGTTTCTGATAAAGCTTCCCTATTAATTTATTTTAGGACTGTCAACAAAACTCGACTTCCTCTACCACAATGTAAGCGAACTTTTTTGTAATTATTGTAGAAAAAAATCCACTTTGGATTATGAACAAAAACTAAAACATGGTGACCTTTTAATATTAAAAAAAAAATTACGTTTGATAAATTTTTTCTTCTTTTTTTAAAATTCGACATCCCTGATGCATACAGCTCATATTATACAAAGCGCAAAAAACACAAAACATTTGAACAAATTAATACACTATAAAATCATTTAAATCGTAACTCACATTCATCCATCTTCATGAATTCATTAAATTTATCAAACATCTGGATTGTTAGAATATAAAGATATTTAAATAGAAGGCAATGATAGCCTGTATCCGAGGTAACTTTTACGAGAACATATTAAGAGAAAGTGAAATCAAGAAGAAAATATCTTCTTGGACAGGAATAATTACAATAAAAATTTTAAACTATTACGGGTGAAAGTATGCATAGAAAAAACTTAAATGAAAAAAGAAAGGACGGAAAAGAATGTACGAAACAGTGAGAATGCAATGCAATTATTAGAGAGTGTGATTTCCGAACATAAGAGTAATTCACATAATAGAAGAATATAACAGAAACTTTTATTAATATTACTGTAAAAGATTTAATCAAGATGTACGCTATATTTATTATTATACTAAGCTATTTATTTTCCCGAACAATAAATATCCTTAAATCTAATCTAATTTCAATACAATATTAAAAATGAATAAGAACACATTACATGGAAATAGTAGAATAACTTTCAATAATGATGAACAGGATTTTACCTTTAATTGAAAAAACAAAACAAAAAACTCACTGAAATGAACTGCCAGAAAGCATTTAACCAGAAACTTTCTGTTCAAGATTTTCAAGGTTGTATCCTAGGTTCCACAACTACACCGTTGATACAACTGAAATCGCAATTCATGCAGCATTGACCTCACTACAATGACACTCACCACGCTTATTAAAGACGTGTATAATCAGTACACATCAATATATTCATTGCATCTTGAACTTTCTACTCACACCTCAAAGAATGTTGTCGGGAATAAAAAATTATTCAAACGAATATGTGCAAATATTAATTGGCACAACTACAAGAACCCGGATTCGAATCCGGCTAGGCAGATAATTATTCTAAGTTACACTGTATCCGTGAGTCAACCCTGTGAGTCAGCCTTCCTGAGGACAACCCAGCCTCATAAGGTGGGTAGCTTTAATTGGGGAAAAATCTGAGCGTGATTTTGAAAAATTCACCAAGTTGTATAAGCGTTATTCTAAACACAGCACTTTCTTACAAAGTGTGGAACCTTTATGATGACTCTATATTGGTCGCAGGGGTTCACATTATTATAGCCAAGACATATAGAGGGAATAGGCCTGTAAGTATGAGATATGTGAGTAAAAGATAAAAAAAAATCTTGTATAACTCTTCTATAACTTCAAATATACAAAGGTAATAAAATAATGCTATTTAACATGTAACTACATAAAAATAAAATTTAGATAGAGATTAACAAAAAATAGAAATATATACATAAAAATGAAATAAAAATAAGATGCCAATAAATTACAGATAATCAACATATTTTGTAATTTAGAAAATAGAAAAAAAATTTCTTGATGAACCAAAAGTAAACTGAATCATTTTTTAAAAATACTAAAACATTAAACTAGTTGTTAGCTACCAAGAAATCAATTTAAAAAAAAAATATGTGGAAATAAAAACAAGTTAGTCAATGAGATCGTTGAATATTTTTCTTAGTTTCATGCATAAAAAACATTAAAATATCATTAATTTTACTTTGAAGGGAATCGGACTCCCAAAAACTAAGTAAATTAATTAAGTTCACTACAGATTTCTGCTTCACGTCATAAAATAATGATATTTAATTGTATAAATATTTTTCTCTCAGTGAAATGAAAACTGGGCAAATTAAAATGCTATAAACTAAATCGTAGGGCTCTTTCAATATACGGAACTTACAAGAGTGGAATCAAATTTAAATTAATTTCTACCAAATATCTGTAATTGTAGCGTCAGCCTTTATTTCAAATGTACATACAAGTATTTTTGTTTCAATATCGTGTCCAATGACCGTAAACAAAATCCAACACGTGGAATTTAAATTAAAACCACTTAGTGGAATCGGCTTATAAAACAAATTTCACACGTGCCTAAATGTCTACTCGTGTACGAATCAATTAACTTTCGAGTGATAAATATTCACCATTTTCCTCCAAGCCGAATTAGAGGATCCAGAAAGGTGGAAAACAATGTTACAATGTACGGCGGTGGAAGAGAGGGGGGGGGAGAGGGAACAGGAAAACTGCCACGGTTTATTTCTCATTAGTTACTATATTTATAAAAAACAGAACAGGGATGGTCTCTAGGGACAGGAGCAGGAAAAAGAAGTAATTAATAGAATTCCCTCAATAAAAAAGAAATAATTGGAAGTCCTAAAATCCACTAATTATTTATTATCATTAAGAAACTGATACAGCCTTCTATAAATTAGTTTAATTTAAACAACTTTTATTTATAATTGAAAAACAAAACAGATTTTGACGCATAAAATAAATTAAAAATATCATATAACTATGACTTCAGGTAGTTATTTATTAATTAAAGTTAGTAGAACTAAGAAATCACGCAAAGTAATCTGAAACGTTACCTCATTTTTTAGGGTGGGAGTGAAAACATAAAAGATTCAGTACAATAGACATACGTTTTAGAGTGGAACAAATCGCCATGAAGACAAGCTTTGAATTTTTTTATTCGTTGCCCGTACTTTTAAGTTCGAGATAAAACATCCTAGTAAATTTTTTTGACCACCATCTTGAAGTTTTCATGTGGCATCCAACGGTAGCATACAATTTGTTTTTATTTTCACTTAGTACTCTACGCCTTTAAAGATATCCACTGAGAACTCCACTTGAGCCTTGATAGATGTCTGTATGTTAGATAGTCCCTGAGATACTGTTCTTCAAAAATCAACATATTTTTCCAACTAATCAGAAATCAACATGTAAATTTATTTTGGCAAATATCTGAGGAACCTACAGAAGTCTATTAGCACTCAAATCGAAATAGAGTAAATGTACCATAAAATAATTCCTAATGATTATATTTGTAGAAGTACCAATTTCTATTATATTTTCCAAATATTAAGTTGAAAAAAAAAGGAATGTGTTTTCAAAAACTTTTTTTTCAGAAACAGAGGCATATATTAATTTAAAAAAAAAGGTTCTAATAATTAAGAAGCTTTAAAAATATTGAGCACTTAAGAGATCAATCTCAAGTAATCAACATATCATAAAAATTGTATTTAAATTTGAAGAATAATGAAAAATTTTAAATATAATTAATATTTATAGACAAAGAGGAGTGGAATTAAATTCATAAATAACTGACAAAAAAAAATTATTCATTGAATACCACAGCATCTTCAATGCATATTAAGAGATCCCAATAAGTATCAATGAAAGTTTTACCATCAATTTAATATAATAAAAATAACGTGTACAAATACTTTTGACTCATATTAGTTGATTATTATCAATCATATATTATCAAAAATACATTTTTTATTATCAAAGGATTGATCTATTATTAAATGGTTTAATTTATTTAAATTACTCACTTTAATTATAATTATGAAAATATATTTTTATTTTATTTGGTTTGAAGAAGGTGGACGAATACTTATGACTCTGATTGTATAAAGTTTAATATAAACTGAAATTCATTCATTTGAGAATATACTTTTAAAAAAAAAATTTGTTTATCGGTTACTTTTACAAGGTAGAAATTGATTAGAGAAAGATTTCATTTGAAGTCAAGAATTTATTTTAAAATATAGTACGGAACCTCCAGGTCTATGACGCACTTGAATACACGACGATCTATTTCGAAAAGGGGCCCGTCTATAGAACGGATGAGGAAGTAAGGTTGCTTAGAAGGTTGTACTACGATATTTAGGAGCCCGTCCAGACTTATTATAGCTGACACAGGTGTGTTACGTCTCTTCATAGGAGGTAGGGAAAGGAAATTTTTAATTTCCTAAATAAGTTGAATTAATCTTTAATTAATTAATTAAAAATAAACAAGCATAAGTTTTTGCTGGTATATAGGAGAAAAACGAAGTTTAGGCGCCAAAGTTTCTTCACTTCGCTCAAAGGAATTAAAACATAAAACAGAATAAGTTAATATTGTAAACAAGATCCGATTTATTTTCATATTATTCGGAAAATTGAGTAAACTATGAAAAAAAAAATACGGGTGAAAGTGGCATTTAAACCGAGATTTCCACGAAAACCAGTTTTGTGTACTTCGACCTCGCGTATATATTTTAGAGAAATTAGGATCGATAGGGACATTGAATAAATTAGTTGGAACCATAATTTCAAGGTCTATGCTAGATATAAACTTTACCACCGATTATAATTTTATCAGACTAGCAAATAATTTATCCTTATAGAGTACTTATTCGTAATGTTGTGTAGTAGAGTTCATGAATTTTCTACATAATATAAAGTAAAAAAAAACAAAGATTATCTTATCCTAGTGTACCACGATATTTTTTGCTGGAAGTGACAGGTGCAACTAAACGTCTGAAGTGTAAATATAAAATTTTCAAAACAATTAAAACCAAAATAATTTATTGTCTATAATTTAAACTTTAAATACTGGGGTCAGCAAAGAATACGGCCACTTACTCAGACCGTGAAATTAACAGATCTTTCACTAAATATAATTTGAGTCACATCATATTTTCAATTGGCAAATAAAAAATATTTGCATGCTTGAATAACAGCTGATAATAGCAAGATAATAAAATTTGGATGTAGTAAGCCATTGTTTGACAAAGCGTTTAGTACTAACTCTTTCAAGGTTATATGATATATTTTCTGAGCCAATATTTCATAGAGTTGCATCATTTTTTTTCATAAAATGAATATTATCAGAAGAAATTAAAAACTATGAATAAAGCTTAGTATTATTAAAAACAAATAAATTAATGTATTATTTAAAAACAAATTATATATTAGAAGTGCCAGCAATACATCATAATAGAATCTCCATAGGTCGTTTTCATTTAAAACACCGGTATAATAATTATAAAACATCATGTAACAAAAAAAAATGTTTTAGTCAAAGGATAAAAGAACTTTCAGTTTATCGCCATAATTATAAAAATACTTTTTTATTAAATAAAAAATTACTTGTTTATGCAATTAGCATTAATAATTAAACAAAAAAAAAAATTTACCGATGTTAACTTATCCGTTTAAACAAAAATATTAAATCTCAGATTGGTCCTTGAGATCAGGCCGAAAGGAAGGGCAATGCCAAATGTCAGTGAGCACTACATCCTGTTCCTATTAAACAGTCAATGCTAACACGAAAAATGAATTTTGACAAACTACAACTCCATATAACAATTAATTACAAATAACACAATGGTTTTGAGCAAGAAATTAACATGATTCAACTAAGTCTCCCCTCTCCCATAGCGGGCGAAAGGATGGCTGGATTCATGATACTGGCTGTAAAAAATTGAACCATAAATACACCATACATACTCACACATTATATAATATATGAGTGGTTAATTTCTAGAGTGTATTCTAACGATCGTTAACGAATTTACATGAAACGTTAAGAACTTCATTTTTTACACCAATTTACCTACTTTAAAAATAAATTAAAATTCTTCGTCTGCAGCAAATATTTTCAAAACTCATTAATTATTTTAGAATTAATTAAAAAGCATTTAAATTTAAATAAGAGCGTATCCGGGACAAATTAAAATTTTAGGCCGGTTTTGGAACAAAGACGTTTGAGAGAACGATTTCAGAAAGAATAAAATGGTGTGTTTTAGAAAAAATATTAGGTTTGTTCCAACACGACTCCAGAGTGGTTAGTCATAACGGTCCGTGCTGGGTTTGGAACGGAAAACCTGACTGTGCATGCACCCATCAGTTTCACATTAGTTTTGACTCGTGTTAGAACCAACCTATAGCATCTGCGTAGACAAGTCAAAGGAAAGAATGCTAAGCTACCGCAAAAAGTGAAGCCCAAAAGGCGGGTCTTATGATGAGCTCCGAGAGCGTACTATTTACTCAAATAGTAGGAGCCAATCACCAGCTGCCTTCTGTTTCAGTTTATATTACAATAGCGTACATTCTCATTTACCACAACGTGAATTTGAGTACTAAGTGCATGACTAACGTCCCTCTTTATGCCTTGACTTTTCGTTAGAAAGAGAGTAGAGTTACCACCTTTCTGGAACAGAACATGAGTAACGAGGTTTAAACAAATGAACAATGAGATATTTTGATAAAGTTCAATCTGGACTTCATCAACTTTTTTAAAACACTTTATCAACCACAAAAAAATGGAGTGGTTTAAGAACAATATTAAGTAATTTATATTATCGCATATTGATAGATCTGACAATTACGACCGTCTTTGAAAATAAAGTAAATATTTATGTCCCACTTTTGGAATAAAAGAAACTTATTCTGGAACAACATAAAATAAAGTTCAAGGTCGATTTTTAAAATTCAAAACATTTGGGGTTCACTTTGGGAAAAAAGCGACCTATATCTCATACATAAACACACACATATATGTCTCCAGCCAGAGCTTCGGATTAGGAATGAAGGAGTCACGTTAAACCGCAGTTTAACATCCAATAATACGATGGATAACACATGCTGAAACATTTTTTTATGTCGTAGTAAATATACACTGAGGATAAACAGCGAGATGAAGTTGTTGTCTTAAATCTAAATATTTAACTAAATACCGTTCTTCGTCAATAACACAGACAAACGCAAACAATCGACATATAAATCAAACATTTACTCTTAAAGATATCATCATCATAACGGATTTTATAAAATACCGATGGGAGATAAGGGATATATAAATAATCACAAAGATTGAGATTTGATGAGTAAACCATTATATTATACATTTTATTTTTGGAGGTTGATCGCGAAAATTAAAAGATTAATTCATAGAAGATAGTCAGGGCTGCGGTGAATAAAAATAAAAATAGTTTTTCTAGTATTAATTGATGTCCAACGTTCCGACCCAAAATGCATGTCTTCATCAAGGCTAGCTTGATGGATGGAGGTGTATACTAAAAAAAAAATCAATGTTGGCCATCAGTAAATAGTTGAGCAAACTATATATATATTATTACTACAGCTCACAGCATCTTTTAATTAACATACAGCCAATAATCTCTACATAATATGGTTTTAATAATAGTTGAGAAACTACATAGAAGATATCAAAATTAAATAATGGATTACACCAGTACAAATGTTCGAGCGATAACCTACCAATCCCAATCGAAAGATCTGGGTTCTGCCATGTCTCCCCCTTTTAAAATGATAAAAAATTATTATTATTATTATTATTTTCTAAAATGAGAACGCTAAAATTGAAGTTCTCTTCTTTAATCTCTTAATTAGTAAAAAAAGTAAGTAAGGAAAAAACCTTTCGAGATATTACTTAATTTAGATGTTTTAGGATATTATAATTGCAAGAAAGTTAATTCTTATTTTGAGATCAAAGGGAATTCCGTCCTTAGGACGGTTTTAATCATCCTCTTCCTTTTTCTCTCCCCTCTCCCTCCTCTTCTTATTCTATCTCTTACAATATAATTTTCATTAATTTAACTTTATATTTATAATTATTTACCCCTTTAATTTTTTAAGAAATAAGTAAAATAAAGCTTTAATCGCATTGATGTTATATAGAAATGGACACGTGTTAGAGGTTCTACAGTCAATATCCACAATCAAGATTAAGTATACCTATTGACGGTTTTATTATAAATATTAGACTTCTCTTTTTTCTAATAATAATAAAGAGAAAAAATAGATTAAATTAAAGTTTGATTTCTTTCTATTTTTAATCAAAAATATATTTCTATATCTAAATAGATTTTAAGGGCTTAGTCAAGAACTAGTTATATAACATCTGAATAAAATATGAATGAAAAAACAAACGGTTAACGAAAAAATTGTATATATCTGAGGAATTAAATAGTTCTTACGACAAATATGAATTGGCGTCAATAAATAAGGATCAACTACGTAGCAAAGAAAATATTAAAAAACTAATAATTAGAAATTTTGATTATCAAATGTGTTTCCTCTAGTGCAAAAAAAAAACAAATAACTATCAAATGCCTTGGTGCGATAATGTTGTTGTCATTGTTTTTTGTTTTTTTTTCATAAAAAATAAGTCATAATGTTGTAATAACATCTTGAGAACGAGTAATTTCAAAGCAAGCATTAAAAGAATCCACAGCTTACAACAGCCTTAAATAAAAATGCAACCATAACCCGAAAGCCATTTACTTTTGACCTTTTCGCCATTTCGTTTCGGCACGGGATACAGAGAGCTTCACAGCCAAAGTAATATTGTTGGTGTTGTCTTTGTTCTTGGACGGCCAGCGACACGTACCGTGAAGTGAACAAGATGATACCTACTACGCTTCTCTATAGCTGTCATATTAGGACAAATTTCACGCCGCATCTTCCCTCACATTTTATTAGATTGAGTAACGGTAATAGAGATTATGATTGATGTAAAATATTAAAATGTGCAATAAAAATTTAGGAAGACATAAACTTCTCGAATTGATTTTACAACCCATTGTACCGCAGCCATAACGTCAAAAAAATAACGATATCAGTTTATAGGTTTAGTTACAAAACTGAAATAACATATTTGCATCTTTCAGCTGCATGTATGTATGCCTGGAACGTGACAGCAACATTTTCGATAAAATAGATTTTTCATATCTTTTTATTAAAAAAAAAAGATATTCAATTCGAGACTGACCGATCATTACGACTTCTTTATCTTTTGTTAAACTGTTGTGTTATTGGCAGAAACAAAATCAATATTCTTAATTCCCAACTAAGTGTGATGAATATTGAAAAAATTTATAAGTTAGAATTTACGGCGTCTGGGTACGCTGATGATTTGGGATTATTGGGTGAGGACACAGAAACTATAGAACTAAATACAATCACATTGATAAACGCCAGTAAGGAGCTAGGTATCGAAATAAATACGAACAAAACAAAATATATGGTTAGCAGTAGAAACGGGAGAAATTTCGGTGATAAAGATATAGCAGAAAATACATTTGAACAGGTAGATAAGTTCAAGAATTCAGGTTTTACGGTAACTAGAAAAAAACAAAATTTATGAGGAAATAAAAGCGAGGTTGAAGGTGAGAAATGCCTTTTATTTTTCGATTTCGAAATTGCTTAGCTGGAACCATCTATCCAAAAACTTAAAAGTTAGAATTTACAAAACTATTATCTTTCCCACTGTTCTTTGTGGGTGTGAAACGTGGTTTCTTACACTAAAGATCAGCGCTCCAAGGTTTTTGAAAATAAAGTATTACGTAAAATATTCCGACCGAAAACAGATAAAATACCGGAGCATATAGAAGACTACACAACGCTGAATTAAAGGAACTGCATCTGGTATATATAATTCAGGTTATAGCATTGTGGCGTATAAGGTTGTATTGGGCTTAGTAACGAGCGGATCCCTAAAATATTAAGAAAAACTGAACCGACGGGTAAACGTCCGAGAGGAAGACATAAACGTAGATGGGAGGATTGCGTTAAAACTGATTTAGTATCTTCAGGTACCTATTTATACCTGTGAAGTATAAAGAACGGTTATCGCGTCTTCAAGAAAATATTCCGGATTATTTTTTTATATACACTGATGGTTTCAAATCCGAAAGCTCGACCGCCTCATCTTTCGTCACTCACGATTCAACCCACAAGTTTAAGTTACATAAGTTATGCTCAATATATACCGCCGAACTCCACGCGATAGCATCACCCTTCATTTTCGCTTTTCGATAATTCAGAAGACTATTGTAATAATTTCAGATTCGTTGAGCTCTCTAAAAAGTTTAAAAAACATGTACCCCGAACATCCACTCATTATAAGAATTCAATCTTTTCTTCTAAAATTATCTCAACAAGGTAAATCCATTATTTTCATATGGGCTGCAAGCCACTTTGGCATTGTTGGTAACGATCTCGCGGTCAAAGCTGCCAGAGAGGCACTCACGCTCCCTGGGTGAGGCACCGCCGTTCTTACCCCTTCAGAACTCAGTGCATCCCTTAAATTACAAATATTAGAAATGGCTGGCCAAGTGGGATGAAAGTTCTCCGAATAAATTAAAAGAAATAAAACGATCTGCAAAACCATGGTCAACATTCTACCGCAACAGCCGTAGGGAGGAAGTTGTTCTAACCCGCTTGAGAATAGGTCATACTCTCCTCACGCACTCTCACTTGATCAGAGAACTGCCACCTTCAACGTGCAAATATTGTCAGTCCATTCTCACGATTAGACATATTTTTGAAGAATGTACTCACTATTTGCCAATAATAAACAGGATAGGACTGACCCCAAATTTATCAGAAGCTCTCACAGATGAGGAAGCTAAAATTACATTAGTATTTGAATTTTTAAAAGCACATTGCCTTCTTTATAAATTATAACTCCTCTTTGATTTTGATTTTTATTATTATTTTTTTAAAAATGTATTTATTAATTTTTTTATTTTTTACTTTTATCATGCCATAGGCGTTGATGACCAGAGGGTTTTACGCCTTTAAGCAACAATTAATAATCAACAACAAGTATATTTAGGTTTGGAGGAACGTAACTGGAAAGATGTATGTGGAGAACGATTGGATTTTATCAGCATTGAACCTTCGTGTTCGCTAAGCTTATAATGTTGGCCTTCCTTGATCCTTCGATAACTTGAACACGAGCCCACCTATCTACACAAAATTTGGAGACGTAAGTAGGGTAGAAAGTGAAAGTTGTGCGATACCAGCACCGAACCAGATTTATTTACATTTGAGGAACTCATCAAATCTCAAAGACAGATAAAACCTTTTGTTCTCAGTTCAAGAAAAGTTAATCAATTTTATAAAATTTTGTACTTTTTCCAGTATTTACCAAATGAGTAGCGACAAATATTATTCTATGATTTCCAAATTAGATTAAATTTCCTAAAATTTAAGACAAAACTGGTCTCGGTAGACAAACAGTCTTTAAGATTCAGTTTCTCAAAAGTAAAATACGACCAAAAATAGATCTACCTCCTTGCTACAGACGAGTTCAATCGATTAGAAATCTTTAAAGGTCAACAAGTTGAACTGTGACAACATCGACGCTCACAGCTTACTGAAAATGTACAAAATCAATAAGCTCGCCAAATTTCGATGTTTTTAAAAAAAAATATTTTGATTTAAAGATATTTAAATCAACGTATAACAAAGCCGTAACCTAAAATATATGTTAAATGTATTTTAATAATTTTATACATGTAAAAAAATGTAAATTTTATTCGCCAGTAATAGGATGATTCTTAAGACCGATGTTGCTGGGCTATGATGATGATAAGTAGTCCCGTGCAGATTGCATTTTATGTGGCAAAAAATGAGATAAATTTCTTTCTAGCAATGATGAATAAATCCTGGAGATATAATAAGATATAAAACAAAATTACCAACATCTATGATGATTGTGTTGCCTCCGAAGGTCATTGCATTGGGCCTAAGCGAAGCAGACAGTTCTCTGTACCCTTTAATATTACTGTTATTTTTTCCGTCATAAGAAAATGGATATTTTTATTAACCTGTAAAATTGAAAGGTGGTCTTAGAAATGGATATACAAAAAACGCCCGTAAATCTAGTCTTAATAACTTTTTTTTCCGTGCAGTTTAGTGAAAAATAATGTACATATGGTGAGAGGGGGGCTCAGAGAGTAAGGCACAAATAACTTCAAGGAACCGGTTTCGAATCCGGCTCAGGCGGATACTTATTTATTCTGTTATTGCCGTGAGTCAAACCTGTGGGTTTGGGAGCCTTCTTGGGCCCACCCAACCTCATAAAGTGGGTACCCTTAATTGGGGGAAAATCTGGGGGTTGTTAAAAGCGTGATCATGAACAAATCATTTCCTTTTACAACCGTGTTTCAAGAATCAGTATATCCTTACAAAGCACCTGAATTCATGACCATGGATATTAGCATATAGATATAGCATATTATAGCGGTAGATTTTCATAAGATTCATACAAAATATTTTTAATTATTCCCACATGTATATGTCCAATATATACAAATATATCGGAAAATATTGCAATGACAATTTCAGTGAAAGCTAGCTGAAAATTGAAAAATCCTATGATCAAATTATTATTTATAATTAATAATAATATCTTTTATCCATTTCGTAGGTGTTGTTCGTGAGGTTCATGTAAATTCTAGGGAAACAGAATTGGAACAAACTTTCTTACATATTAACATATTAAAAAATATTTCAACAAAAATAAAATTTGAAAATAGACTAAAAATATGTCAACAAAAACAAAAAATTGTACATCATAATCAGACTTATAAGCTTAGGTTAGTGACTGTCGGGAATGACTATAGAACAAATATCCATGCCAGTAATGAAGAGTTCAGGTGAGCTGGTGTTCGATGTATAAATAACGGACAGCGTTCTCACTTGCTTGGTTCTGAGATTAGCTGCATTACAAAATGTCTATGATGGAATCGAAAACTATAATAGATGTGAATTGGCTACTTTGTGCTAACATACTAACATCCCCGTATCGGCAGAGATATTGGTGACGTTAATAATAAGCTTAATGGGTTATCCAGTCACAACCCTGTTAAATAATTAATTTCAATAATTAACAGGGTGATTATT